>NW_008481842.1:119150-121066 GCF_000524495.1 Plasmodium inui San Antonio 1
GGAGGGGACACATTTCTCACCTTGCGATCAATAACCCCCTAAGCAGGGAGCAGAAACTAATAATAGCAAGGATAAGAGGAATAAGAAGAATAATAAGCAGTAATAATCAAATAGCAGTAATAATCAAATAGCAGTAATAATAATAATAACAGAAATAATCAAATAGCAATAATAATCGAATAGCAGTAATAATAATAATAGCAGTAATAAATAATAGCAGTAGAAGCAATAATAACTCAGTACAGGCCACAAATCGGAGGAGCACCCATCCAGGGAGGTCCCACACGGAGTAGGCCGCCTCCCCAATACTCCCAGCTCTCGTAAAAATTACCAACGAAGAAGTTACCCACAAAGGGGAGGTATTTTTTTCAACATGAAGCATGTAAAGAAGGAGGAGTCCCCCCCGAAGGGCAGGGAGGACGTCGAGCCAGAGTACCACTACGATTTTGTCAGAATGCACAGCTCGGACATTAAAAAAGATCTCCTGGATTGGTATCACAAATATAGGAGAAAACTACCCTGGCGGAATGACGAACCACCTTACACGACTACCGTAGATGTGTACGAAGGATCCCCCCAACGTGATATAAGGAGTTACTTCTGCAAAAAGGGAGATGAACAAATTAGCAGAAATAGTGCGAATAGGGAACATGGAACGAGAGTTATTACAAAGGGGAGGCAAAAGGAACAGGAGGAGTTACCCCTTCGGGAGATAAAACTAGTTAAGAATGAATGTGTAGTGAAGAGCTCGCCTGTACAGAAGGACTCACCTGCACAGAAAAACCCATCTGAGGAGTGCGAAGGTCAGCCTAGCAATGAGTTGGAGGCTACCGATGGAGACTGTTTGACGACCCCGATTAGAAACACCCAGGCAGAAGTAAAAAAAGAGGATGATTCATTGCCTCCAAATGAGAAACAACAGTTAAGTCTTCGGGGCTACCAAATATGCGTAAGCGAAGTAATGCTTCAACAAACGAGGGTCAGTACAGTCCTAGATTTCTACCTCAAGTGGATGAACAGATGGGGCACCATTTTCGAGCTAAACGAATGTGACATACTGGACGTCTTCAAAGAGTGGAAGGGACTGGGGTACTACCACAGAGTGAAGAACCTAGTAGCGTGTTGCAAACAGGTGGTTGAGAAATACGATGGGGTGTTTCCAAACGATTTAAAGTTACTGAAGCAGCTGCCAGGAATAGGGGATTACACGTCCAAGGCGATCTGCATACATTTGTACAACATCAAAGATATATGCCTCGACACAAATGTGATTAGGATTCTTTCTAGAATTACGGACACGATTAATTATACCTACTCCTCCATTTTAGCGAAGCACTGTGAACGGGTGAGCCAGATTTTGTGCGAAGAGGACTCCAATTATTCTGAGTTCAGCCAGGCTTTAATGGACTTGGGGTCCAGCATTTGTAATAACTCCCCACAGTGTAGTCAGTGCCCCTTGAACAAACATTGCCTCATCTATTTGAAGAAGAAAAATAAGTGTAATAGTAATAAAAGGGACAGCTCATTTTATATGGACCACCCCGATGGGTGCAAGCTGTGCCTCGAAGACAGGAACGTCGAAATTAAGTATGTTCCCTTGACGAGGAAGAAGAAGAAACCGGAAAAAGTATGCCTCGCTCTGATCGTAAAGAGGAGTTGCTCTCCAAGGCGGGAAAGAACAAGTATAACAAGCAAGGTGGAAAAAAGCAGCCCGGTAAAAAAAAAAATTACCTTAAAGGTTCAGAAAGGAGGAGGAAACATAGAGGCTGACTACTACTTGATGATAAAGAACACAAAATCGAATTTGTTTTCAATGCATTATTTGTTTCCCCATTTGGTCCTGGACAAGTTTGATAAAAAACTTGTGCCCACGGTATGGTTATGATGATGAACAAATGGAGGGAGCCTTTTCCCCC
>NW_008481842.1:121303-130110 GCF_000524495.1 Plasmodium inui San Antonio 1
TTTTCTCACCTCATATTGGACGTGTACATTTACGTATGTTCTGTCCTGAACGTGGTAGGGAAAAAAAAGCTTGTGCGCAGTTTCTTTTTCACTTTTGCATTGTCCTTTTTTTTTGTTCTCCCTACAATGTATGCATATATGCTCCCTTTTTTATAGGAAAATGTTACAGATAGGAAAGAAGAGATCTGGATAAAGTTTAAAGACCTGGAGGTATTGTTTGATATGTGTGTCGCCCATTTGTCCACTTAACGCTGTACTTTTTTTTTCTTTTTCTTTTTTTGCCACCCCTGTGATTACACGTTTGAAATGTTTCCCCCCCCACATACAGAGCTTCACGCACAACAGCCTTTGTCAAAACATAATAGACCACTACAAAAGAAGCGTGTTTGCGTCTAGGACTTCTCTCTTAGAATTTTCCTCGTAGAGACAGGGGTATGGGAGAGGTACCCGTTGCGTATTTTTTCATTTCCATGGAGTGCTACGGGGGAGGGCGGTAAAATTGTCCCCACATCGTATGCACGGGAAGATGATCCGTCGAGCGCTTATTTGTGAATCGCGGCGCTACGATGTTTCTCCGTCCATCTGCCGCGCACAATTTGGTTTAAGGGCGCTTCATTGGACTGCACTTTTTTCCTACAGAATTACGCGTAACTTGATTTTGCTTATGTTGTCTGCAAGTGTGTACCGCGCCCGTGTGGGGAAGTAGCCCTCGTACTGATTTTTGCGAGAGGGGAAAAAAGCGGGGCGTCGCCTCGTTCAGCTACTTCGCCGCTCTGTTGCTCGGTTACTTGGCCGTTTTGTTACTTCACTTTCCCAGTGCGTCATTTTCGCTGAGTTGTCTATTTTCACATCACCACTTTGTTATCCCACTTTTGGAGGGCCAACGTGGGAAACTGAAAAGGGCCCCCACGGAAAGGAAAGCAGTTTTTTCTCTCTCTCTCCTCTTTTTTTCCCTTTTTTTTTTCTCACTTGTGCCTGTCAAAAGAGAAAATTATCTCTCCATGCATGACCGACCCTAGACTGGTCTCTTCCTGGCATACCTTTATATGCGTAAATAAGTGCATGTGCCAATTTCAGTGAATTTTTTTTTCCCCATTAAACATGTGCTCGTCACCATTGAAGAAAAGGAGAAATGTTTCTTATAGACCGGTTGCAGAGGCGTTTCAGTGTGTCTTTACTCCCCCGCTGAATACGCCCATCCATTTGTCACGACTATTCAGCTTTATGCGGTAGGACGGAAGCGCAGAAGGTATAGGCCCGTCCTAAACGGACTAAATGTTGTGGGGGATAGACATAGCCCCTTGGCAGGATAAACCACTCAGCTGTTTTGCCCTCTTCCATTGTTCTTCTTCGCATGTGGAGAGGTGAGACGTCCACTTTAACCGATTTACACTTTAACCGATTTACACTGGAAGAAGTGACTAACATAGGGGATCAGAAAAGAAGGCATGGGAAACGAATGCAGTTGCGGAGAAGTGAACAGCGCGAAAGCGCGAATGTTTAACGGAGAAGGGAACAGAAAGCTGCAACACGTACACCTGTGCTGGGATGAAGATGTGGAGAAAAATCTCCTAAGCGAGAATGAAGAGACGGAGGATGACAACTATTTCTATCGTTTGTGGGGAAAGAAAAATATGAACAAGTCAGGTGAAAAAGGAAAAAACAAAAACGAGGAAGATATCGATAAATGGAACATTTTTGGAGAACAACTTGAAGGAGACTACATGATTAACGTGAAAAAGATACTTATGTATGTTAGGGAGTACGAGGAAGATTTTTTCCTTTTCTTTAAAAAGAGAAATGCCACAAGTTTGATCTTACTAAAATATATAGTGCTAAATTACCGACAGTACATGCTGTGCATTGGGGATACAGGGGTGGTGTACATCGGGGAAGTCAGTCCAAATAATGAGAAACACGGCTTAGGAGTGATCATTACACCTGACCAGTGCATGTACATTGGAGAGTTTGAGAAGGATCAAATTACAGGGTTCGGTTTGTACGTCCACTTTTCTCGAAGTATATATGTGGGATACTGGAAGGGAGGAAAGACAAATCACTACGGCATGTTTACGCATACCGATGGTACCTTCTACAAAGGATTCTGGTCAAATGATAAGCAGAATGAAAAGGGAATTGAGCATGTTCATGAGAATTATGTCTTTTTAGGGAATTACAGAAAAGGAGAAAAAAATGGCTTTGGAGCTTTTATTCTGAAAAATGAGTCTATGTATATTGGGCATATAGAAAATAACTGTTTCTCCAAAAAGGGCATTTACTTTTTTAATAGGAAGAAAATGTATATAACGAATTGGGAGAAGAACTGCATAGGGGGTGCTTGCGAAATCGTGTGGTCAGACAGGAGGCAGTTCTATGGCTACCACTGTGCGAATAATAGGAAGGAGGGCATAGGCATATATAAGTGGAATGATGGGAGAATCTATTTTGGAAATTGGCTTAACAATAAGCAACACGGTTATGGAATCTTCATTGTGATCAAGAACATTAGGGAATATGAACGGAGAGAAAAGGCCCCTTTTTTCCTCTTTTTCGAGCAGACAAAGAAGGTGAAGGAGTACTTCTTTTTAACTCTCTTAAAGGAGTCCTTTTTTGAGAAGGGCCGGGTGAGAGGCGAGCTGGAGTTGGCCATCTGGGGAGGAGCGGCACAACCCTACGCGGTACGCGGCAAGGTAGGTGGTGTCGCTTCACAGGAGGGCCCCCTAAACGGGGTGACACCCCAGTGTAACAACCTCCACGCGTACCTCTTCCTAAACACGCTACTCCGCATGAGGTATTACCAGACCTGCCGCTCCTACTTCGACCACTTGGAGAAGAAAAAGTGCAACAGCTTCAAATTTAACTGTACCTTCTATGAAAGGGTAAAGGAGCACATTTGTTCCGTGACGAATAGCCACTTGAATGGCCATTTGAATCGGCGCGCGGGGCGGAAGCGATGGGGGGGCAGCGACTCGCCTGTGTGGAGCGTCCTCCAGGGGGAGGCAGGCAATACCAGTGAAGAGGCGGGCAATACGAGTGAAGAGGCGGGCAATACGAGTGAAGAGGCGGGGAATACGAGTGAAGAGGCGGGCAATACGAGTGAAAAGGCGAGCAATACGAGTGAACAGACCGACCACACCGATGAATCGGAAGAGAGAAATCGAAGCAATGGTAAAGAGTCCCACCAGGGGTACCACCCCTTTCGAGAGAATGCCCCCCAGCAGAAGAATCACACAGAGGATAATAATCACACCCCCTTCGAAGAAATAGAACGTCTGAAAGATTACCTAAGATGCCTTAACCTGAGCCATATCAGCGAAAGAGACATCACCCCCCACAGCCCCCTGTTCGAACTGGCATCTAGAAACCTTCTCCTTAAATTGGGGAGGTGGGAAAATGGGATGCTGCAGGAATGGATTCACTCCAGCGATGGGTTGCGTACACCAGGCGGAAGTGTCGCGAGGCAGGCAGGATCACCAAATGGGAAAAAGGAAAGAAAAAAGAAAAAAAAACCCACGCAGGAATTGCTCCCCAGGCAGTATAATCGCTCTGTGATCGATAAATTCCTGGACCGCATGTCTTCCTCTGAGGGGGGCAGCAGTGATAGTAGTGAGGAGGACATCCACAAGAACCGCCATACGAGCGGCGATATGAGCGGCCATATAAGCAGCCAAAGAAACTGCCAACCGCACCACAACGATGGGGGGCAGCCCCCCTTCGGCGATGCTCGCAAAGGGAAGAACCCCTCAGTAGTCCCCAGGAAAGGCCTTCCACGGGGAACCTCCCCCATTTTGCGGGGCCACAAATTGCATGGCGAACAGGAAGGAACCAGCAACGGTAGCGGTTCAGGCGACACGAGTGGGAGAAGTTCCTTCGAGGCAACATCTTCCACGTCCCATTTGAGAGATGGTCACCAGGCAACCATCCCTCTCGTAAAGGGACAAATAAATGTGCAGAGTAGTTCTACCGATATGAATAGCATAAGGAAGGCAGTATATCCAGGGGGAGTCCCAACGGAAAGCATCCTCCACAAGGAGAGTTCCATTACATATGAAATCACCAAAGAGAGTGATAAAGTGACGACCCAAGACAGAAAAGTAAATCGAATGAACAGAGGGATCAATCAGAAGGGGGAAGATGACCAAGGAGACGTCGATAGTATTCACGAAAATGATGTGCGACATGCGATGCAGGGGGAGAAGGGGTCCCGTCTGGGGCAGGAAAGTGACTCTATGGGAGGGAAGAAACGCGAGCAACGGAACGGAAGCAGCAGCAGAAATGGGTCACGTGGGGTCAACATAAATGATTCACATGGGGTGAGCAAAAAGGATCCACTTGGAGAGAGCAGTAAGGATCCACGTGGAGACAGCAGTAAGGATCCACGCCGAGTCACTAAATTCCGCCCCCATTTTCCGAGCCTTCCAGAGAAAGACGAGGGAGACATCCCTTCCAGTGTTACCACCTCTCACAACTACGATTTGCCAAAGAAGGGATTCTCCCTAATATGGAGTCTGAAGAGAATGAAGAATTCCCATTTATCCGCCAATGAGAACATAACATTTGAGGCACCGCAGCCGTATGACTATGGAGAAGACAGCGAATCAGGGACACGCCATAAAAAGAAGAAGTCCTTTTTTGGCAGGTTCCTGCAGGGGGGCCGCCGTACGAGGGGGGAAGCAAAACGGGAGGAGTAACGGTTTGAAGCGACCGTACGAAGCCTGCCAATCTTCCATTACGACCTAGCGGAAGCATCACTCTGGCCGATTCCCATAGGGACGCTACCGGGAGAGGGGAAAATCACGACAGAAGCACGCTCGTCCATTTTGTCCATGACAATCAACGAAGGAAGAAATGGGAAAAGCGGGGGAAGACACACGAAAGAGAGAGGGAAAAAATGGCTACCATATGGGGAACAAAAGGATTCCCCTCTCGGTCTTCCCTACAACCATGTTCAAATTTGTTAACATCTTATGTTTGTTCCTTTGATGATCTTTTGCTGTCCTGTTCTTTTTTTGGCGTCCAAACTTTCTTTGAAGAAAGAGGTCCCTTTGTCCAACTTGATCTCATCGTTTCTGCGCTTTGCGTAGAGACAAAACTGAAGATTGTTTTTTTTTTTTTCCAAATCCGCAGTGGAAAGATGGCTCCTCTTTGTCAATTTTCCCGTTTAACATCCTTCCCCCTTAGGAGAAAAGGTGGGAGTGCCTCTTTTGAATTGAAATGGTGCAGCGTGGGAAGGGGTAAAAGGAAAAAGGAAAAAAAAAAAAAAAAAAAAAAACGGGTTAGCTTCGACTGGTTGGTTTAGGGCACTTCCGCCGTACACTTGGGCAGTGCACAGATGACGTGTTCACTTGTTCATTTGTCCCTCTTAATCAAAACGTCGTTCATTCAAAGGGACAGAAAAAAATAAAAAATCATTAAAGCGGCAGGCATAACAGCGGAGTAGCGCACGTGCAGAATTAACCTCGCCGATAAAAAATGTGCAGCACATTCTGATAGGGCTGCAGCGGGGGCGAGCAGGAGTAGCGTGCTGCGATGTGGGATGTACCATGTGCGATGCGTGATATACGACGTGCGATGTACGATGTGCGATTTGCGATGTACGATGTGCAAATTGTGATACAACTTGGCACATCGGAGAGACCACGCACAACTATGCGGTGCGACCAGCGTCCATCCATCTATGGATAGGAATTTACCCCAAGCGAGACGCATTAATGAGGGGGAAAAGAAGCGGCTAGGAAGTTTGATGCTTCTCTTTTTAAATTTTTCAGAAAGCGCTTTCGCCTGAACGGGTCAGGTGAATTTTGGGCAGCGTTACGGAAAAAAAAAAAAAAAAGAAATTATATATATAGTGCAACATGTGAGGGATCCATTTGCACTTTTTTGAAGGGGAAAAACAGGACTGCCTGGGAAGCTCCTTTGCGAAAAGGGGGCATTATTATTTTCCCTTTTCTTATGTTTCACAGCATCACATTTCTCATTCTGCCCTCTATAGGGACAAATGAAAGGCGCTGTTGCAAAAAAGGGTTGCCTCATTTCTGGAGGGCACCTTTTGGCTAGCACCTCATCATTTTTTTAACGCCTACATCGTTATTTTGCAACATGTGATTGATCAGGGTAGTACAATAGGTAGGGAAGCTGAAGGGGGATTTTTTACCAAGGCGAGAAAACGTCAAAAAAGGAAACCACCCCGAGTCACCATCTGGAGTAACCACTCCGATCTATCCTCCTCAGTGGCGCCGCCCGACCGCAGGATGCATTTTACTCACATATGGTCCCCTCTCCCAAATGGACAGCAAAGACGCACTCCTGCAAAGCGAGGCTTTTTCCCTGGAGGAAATCTTCGAGTGCGACATAACGAACGAGGAAAACAAATCCATAGTCGACTATTTGAGACAAATGCAAAATGAGAGGGACCAACTTCCAAGTACAGTCAGCGTGAGGAGCATAAAAGGGGCAGAACAGCAAAGTGGAAACAATGACGGGAAATACAGTTCAAAGCATCAAATATTTGTACTACTAGACAAATACAAGGAGACTAATTTGACGAAGTATGACGGTTCCAGTTGGAAGGAGGAAGTTGTGCATCATGTGAGAAGTGTGAGGAAATATATCCACAGAAAATACAACAGGAGAATAATCGATGGGTTGAAGTACCATAGTGCTAAGTGTGCTGTATTGTCGAAACTTAAAAGAAGAGAAAACTTGATTTCAATCTTTTCCTCATCGCCGCTGTGCATTCATCTGTATCTCTATGGTATTAACTACAAACAGGTGGTTCACTACCTGCATGTGATAGCTAGCCATTTGGTTGATCGGCAGGAGGGGCACTCGTGGATGATGTACGTCTGGATTATTTATTTGCTCATTCTGCTCGACTCGCTGCAGGCCCTGGACTCGAGCGTCTCCTCGGATTTGCAGGCGATCAAGCGGGCTTGCGCGGAGAGGGGGCAAAAGCACAGCGATGTGGAGAAGCAAAACGATGTAGAGAGGAACCGCGATGTGGAGAAGAACAGCGATGTAGAGAGGAACCGCAATGTGGAGAAGAACAGCGATGTAGAGAGGAACCGCGATGTGGGGAAGCACAACGCCGCGCACCCAAGCGAGCTAACCTTCCTGACCCATTTTTATTGCAACTCACCAAGTGGAGTAAGCAGCACGGCGTATTCGTCCCACTGTCCCCAATCCATTTATTACGTAATTTACTACCTCATCACGGACATATTTAATCAGAAATGAGGCAGCTGTGGGGTAGCGACATCGGGAGGTGATTCCTGTCCGCATGACGCGTGCGTGTTAAGTTGCAAGTATGGGTTAACTCCGAAGCATATGCAACGTTAGGAAGCCCTTTAGTGCGCCCACCGACTGAGCACGTTTGATTCGGAAGAAAAAGTTTATCCCTGTTTGGTTCAATTCGTCTGCACACTGCGCCGTCCAACGGATGAATCCCCAGTGGATCGCCCTTTCGGAGAGTAAACCGTTGCGCATTTGATTGCCCCATAACATTATGGCGTTATGTTGTTATGGATTTATCGCCACGTGGCCGTCTATGTCTTTAGCTCCATTTCGTTTTTTTGTTCTGGGGGGAATGACAGCCGTGGCCACCCCGCTTTCAATTTGACACACGTGAGCTGTTCTCTTGTTGCTTATCGTTAGGGGGTTCTCATTTTTGTGTGATTTGTTTGGAGTACTGGATGGATGGGTTGTTGTCATCCTCCTCCTTGCTTACACGCCTGTATTCCGCGTGCATTTCTCGTGCATTTTTTTTTTTACCCGTTGAACAATTTAATCAACACATCGGGTGTGCATTTCTGTGCTGCCTTTTTCACTAGACGTGTGAATGACTTAGTGGGGACGCATCAGTCTTTCTATTTTGGTGACCCATATGAAGGGTATCACCAGAGAGGGGAGGACACTCCTACACGTCTGATAAAGGCACAAAGTTGTTGACCCCTCGTTACGTCGGTAACGTCGTTAATGTGACTTTCGCATTGAAATATGCATTTAAGTGGAGCTGCCACAGGGGGTCCATCATAAATGTGGGAACACAAATCCATGCGGAATGACTTTTCACACTGGTCTGCTCGCCGGCATGTTAACCGATCAAACGGGGGGATCAACTGAGGAGTTGGAAAGAGGAAAAAAAAAAGTGAGATCACTCCTGCGCAGTAATGGCTTCGTTCCCCCTCAGGTGAAAGTTCGTTTGTAACGTTTATCGAGGAAACA
This sequence comes from Plasmodium inui San Antonio 1, assembly GCF_000524495.1. Lineage (NCBI taxonomy): Eukaryota > Apicomplexa > Aconoidasida > Haemosporida > Plasmodiidae > Plasmodium > Plasmodium inui. Next base: position 129,527 of record NW_008481842.1, read on the forward strand.
CAGGATTGGCCGTTAAGATAGGGAGCGAAGGAAAAAAAAAATGGAAGAATAGAGAAGTGGAGAAAATGCAAAATATGTTCACCTTTCTTCCTTTCCTTCTTCCCTTCTTTCTTTCCTTCCTTTTTTCCTTTTTTTTTTCTTTTTTTTTTTGCAGCCCTCACTGTCTTACCCAAATGCGACACTGTCAATGTGCAAAGTGGTTCCTCCCTTTGTGGGAAATTTTCCAGTTTGTTAATTTTTTCCTTCTCGTGGGGGGACCTCCACACGAAGGACGTTCATGACGTCTTTCTTCCCGTGTGTGCAAAAAATGGGGTGCTTTTTTTTCGGGGGGAAGTTACACGAAGAAGGTATATATACCTCTACACACCTGTACATTTGTAGAGCGCGCGAACCATGATTGGCGCAGGTGGAGTGTTCAATTAAGTACCCTTCTGCGAGTGTGCTCTGCCCGGTGATATGATGAAGCGATGAAACGGTTAATCCGCAAAGGACACTACACTGCCGCGCGGAAAAGGACACACGCCCCTATCGAGTACCCACAATCGGGGAAGCACTTTGGGCCTTAGCACACTGCGGGGTAAATA
>NW_008481842.1:130218-136547 GCF_000524495.1 Plasmodium inui San Antonio 1
TCCTTTTGGGGAATACCGTATAAGTGGGGAAAAGAAAAGAAAAAAAAAAAAAAGAGCTACTTGGTTAACCTTTCCACATGTTCCCTTTTTGGGCCTTTCCTTACTTTACCACCTGTTGTACCTTTTTCTGCGTTCGTTTCGACACCGGTCTGATTAGTAGTTTGCCGATCAGTTTGCCAACCAGTTTGCCAACCAGATTGCAGACTACTTTGCCAACAAGTTTGCTACCCAAGTTGCCATCCGCGCCCCCTCTTCACGTTCACCTCCATGCGCAGTGTATAGAAGCTTCGCTTCGCCATTTTTGCAGAACGCGCTCGAAGTGGCCATCGTCCAACGTCCATCTCGCGAGAGCTTCCCCTTGAGCTGCCAAACGGGGAACAGAGTTATATAAACGGTCACGAAGATATTTTCCTCTCTTCTTTTTGCCCCTCGTGAGGATTCTCTCAACTTTGCAGAGAAATCTAGATTGTGCAGCTATGTAGAGATAATCACAAACTTTTTTTTTTTTTTTTTTTGAGCACCAAGGGGACAACATTGGCCCGTATTAAATGTAAGTGAAAAGTGTTGTCAAAAAAAGGAAAAAAAAAAAGGCATTTAAAAAATTGCACAATTGCGTTATGTATACCTACATTTGAACCTTTTTGTGCGTCACATGATTGTACTTCAAAAAGGGGAGGGTATATAGCTGAGTGCATAGGTACCTATGCACAGACACAAGTAGGTGTTTTCCGTGTAACACCCATGCAAGAGTGACAAGAGGCATATGAGTTAATTGCGTTTGCGTGAGTTTGAAGGGGAGTCACACCCACATCCATCCGTTGCATATATGTATGTGCGTGTGTGTCAATATTTTTACCTCCGTTACGTGTCACCCGAAATGTTAAAGAGCCAAACAGAACAGAAGTGAAGCCTCTGATTTTTCCACCTGTACATTTGAAAGGAGGAAAGAACTTTTTCCTCTCCCCAACACAGCAGATTTGTTATCCTTAAGAAGGTGGAATCTCCTCGCCTTCGTATCGCGTTCTGGAGAGGGCTTCCCCTAAAGTGAGAAGCTATATTAACAAAGACGCGTCGCCACATCTGTGGCCGTAGTGTCCAAAGGCGGTGCAGAGAGGAAGGGGAATCTTTACTTCCACGGAATACTCCAGCGAGAACGAAAAGACACCTACGAAAGTTGTGTATATGTATATACACATATATATGTGTGTTTGCGCGCATTTCATCCCATATGCATCTCTTCTTCCCCCTTTCACCCTTTTTGCAGCCCCGCGAAAGGCAGTCAGATAAGACGCCCGTAGCCCATGGGGTCTAAAGCAAAGTCGAGCATCCCCCTGGCCCAGCCAGGCCGGGAAGGCCAATCGGAGCATGAGTCGAATCATGCAGCATCAGGTGGAAAAGAGGCAAATCCTCGAAACGGAGTCACCAGCTTGATCACTCTGAAAGGATACGACATGCCGTCCACCTTGGAAGAGTTGCTAGACAAGAAAGAAATCAGAGTTTCCTCAGAACAGAAGACACCATTTAACATAAACAGGAATATCATTTTGTTTCTTTATTTTATCTTGATTGTCCTAACGAATCGTTTATTTTTCGGATGGCCCAACTTATCCAATCTGTTGTTTCGAGAAGGTGCTTATGTTTGGAAATGCACAAAAAATTCATCCGGGGGTTACGACAAGATTGACGACAAGCGATACGTGTGTGAAGATCAAGATAAGGCAGTACAGACTATCTTCGTTTTTGGATCCTCCGCTTATTTTGCTTTTTCCTTTTTTAATGGCATCATCGTGGATTACCTGGGATCCCGGTTCAGTATGCTTCTAGGTCACGTGTTAAACCTGATTGGCTGGATTCTGCTAATCATTTCGAATGAGCACTTCGATGCATACGTCATTTCCGGTGTCTTCATGGCAGCAAGTATCGATCTGGCATCCTTCTCAACGTTGAATGCCTCAGGCTTATACCCTGGAAATGAGAATCTAATCGTCAACATCATTTCTGGTGCGGGATCTCTCTCTGCTGGCACGATGACAGTTCTCGATTTGCTAATCACTGGACTGGACTTGAGTTTTAAGACCTTTATGCTCTGGTACATGTGCATCACTGTGCTCTTCTTTTTCATCCTTACGATTTTTCTCTTCCCGAAGAGTAGATACTACAGACAGTACGAGTTCGATAACTACTACAGTAGTAGAGATTTGAGCATGAAGGGAGCGGGGGATACATCTAACCGTGGAAAGGGAGGTAGTACCAATCGGGCTGGAAGTGGTGTCGTCAAATCGGCAAACACTGCAACCACATCTGTGATACAGAAAGATATCGAGATGAACGTGCGGAAGGGAGGCGATGTGAATAGCAGCACTAATAACAGCACCGTGTCAAATGGGAATGACAAGAAGAGCATGTTTAACTCGACGAGCTTTAAAGACCTACTAAAGATATGCACCTGTGCGCACTTCTTATGTCTCTGGATTTATGGTCCACTGAATGCCATATACAACACATTCTACTTCAGCGTGGTCGAGAACATCCTATCCAAGGACAAGAACGACATCCTGGGGTATATCCTCCCCTTCTCCTTTATCCCCTGTATTATCATGGGAAACCTATCAGACAAGTACGGAGTTATGGTTATGTTTTCTTACGAACTTTTCTTCGCCCTCTGTATGTACGTGTTCAGTTACATCAAATCGAATCTAGCTCAGTGGATCTCCGTCATCTCCAATGCTATGTATTCTGCTTGTGCGAATGGGCACCTTTGGACCTTCATATCTTTTACCTTCAGCTCCAAGTACCACTCCACGCTGATCGGGCTGCTCAATTTCGTCTGCGGAGTTGTCTCCTTCGTCCGTCTCCTCCTCTTCGAGTGGGCCAAGCATACGCAATACGATTTTACCTACATCAATCTTCTGATAATTGGACTCATCGGCATTAACATCGGCATGACCGTGGCGATTGTGTTTATTAGGAAGATCAAGGGGCAGAAGGTTCCCTACGGGGACGAGGACAGCCTCGCCGCGGAGTGATCCCGTTGGAAGCTACGTTTGCCGCGTCTATGGCGAGTTTCGCCCCCTTTTGTAAAGTTAAAAGTGGCCCTTCGGCGAGGCAGTCCAGCCAAGCGGGACGACAATACACATGCGAGACGACGCCGCTCATACGCGCCAACACTGCACATGGGCGTCAACAATTCACCATCGTCCTCCCCAATTCGTATTTTTTTCGTGCCGGTCGAGCTCCTCACTTCACATCGTTCAGCTCGCCCCCACTGCGCAGTACGCGAAAAGTTACCACACACATGTTAAGATGACTAGCCAAAAAAAAAAAAAAAAAGCAATGTATCTTCGAATACATCCCAGCGCGTCTTAAACTCATTCGTAATTGTATGCCCCTCTGCAGTTCGTTTGTTTCATTTTAGTTTCTTTCACCCATGGCGCACATTGCCAAGTGGGGAACCATGTTGAAAAACTAGACTTAGGTTATTATTAAATTTTCTTTTTTTTTTTACTCAATTGTTTGGCAGTAGAGGGGGTCACTAAAAAAGAGCGACCCCCCCCTGTGTAGACGGAGCAGACTACTGGTGCTGCCGCTGGTGCTGCCGCTGTTGCTGTTGCTGCTGCTGTTGCTGCTGCTGGGGTGTGTGGGGTAACCGCGCTAACTTGCACAAGGGGCTGATTGGACATACGCGCCTGCCAAATACTGAAGGACGGCGCCCCGCACCAGGCGCAGAATCTCATCCCGCTGAGCAACAGTTGTCGCCTCCGCGTAAATGCGAATGAGGGACTCCGTCCCAGATGGCCTTATAAAGCATCTCCCGTGCGTGGCATCCACTGTCTGCACAATTTGGTCTATCCCATTTTGCAGACTCTGCGGCGCGACTAGGTACTTTTCATGCTCGGGGTGCGGAATTATCTTGCTCAGCATATGTTTAGGACCGACCAAATTGACGTAGAGGGAAGGGAGGGGGGTGTAAAAACCATCCCAGTCGTGTATACGCAGATGGAGAAAGGAGAGGCACAATTCGATGGCAACAAAATCGACCATGGCATCTCCTGTGGTTTGATTAAAAAAAAGGAGAAATTTTCTCAACGCGATAAAGTATTTATCATTTCGGATGTCCAACCGAGTGGCCCAGTCGTCCAATTGGGAGACATTTGTGTAGATCGTGCCGTGGCCATTCGGCTCGAACAATATCGCGATGGTGGATCTTCTTGCAACCTGGTCGAGGTACTTTATCCCCGTTTTCGTGCAAACGATATTTAGATTAATATGTTGGAAGAGGTCTACATCTTCGCTGGCGCGTCGTTTCTCTTCATTCACGTGATGAGTAAAAGCTGAGTTGACGTAAGCTGTGTGCACAATGGTAATGTTAATTTTTTGTTTTTCTTTTTCCGGTTCAGAATTTGCGTCTATTTTCCCCACCTGAATGTGACTCATCATTTTGGTGATGCACTTGAAAAATAGGCATATCATTTTTGGCCCGTCTAGGATGGACACAGTGTCGGCACAGCTGAAAGGTTCGTCATTCTGAGGATGGTCCCATTTTGTATTTCTCATCGGAGGGGACGATGTTGTGTCGACCTCTTCGGGGATACCCTCTTCCTTCCTCCCTCTGTCGTCCACATAGAAGTAGACGATCCTGTCAGCGTCCCCGTCAAATGAACAAGACTTCGTGTGGCCATCCTCGAGACAGCTCCTTCCACCACGAGGTAGCTTCCTCCTGCTGTACACATAGTCTGCTCCGCACTGGAAGTTCAAAACGCCTCCTTCATCCTCCAGAGAATTTATCTTAATAATTCTCTTTTTTAACATTTTAAAAACATCACCGAAATTGTCTAATTTGAGGCTAGCTATTCCGTTGGAGCAATCCACATGGATAATCTCTTCTTCACCATTTTTCGTCAGAGGTCCGTCAAATGTTTCGTCAAGGCATCTGTAGAGCTTCCTAAACGCGTGCGTAAAGTAGGCAAAATATATCCGGTCGCTGTTATAACCCATGAGATGGGTGACATCGCTTTTTTGCAGCGTATTTGTCGCCGCCTGAATATGTGAAAGTTGATCATATGGCTGCTCACCCCCCCCGTAGTACAGCTCCAGGGGTGGAAGCCTCCCGCCCGGGATGCAGAAACGGGTAAGGTAATCCAAGTCGCCCACTTCCTTATGGAGAGTGCATCCCTCCAAATTGATGACCTCCGAGTCCAACGCTTCATCCACATTAACTGCGTTCAGAAAATACACAACAAAGTGCATGCACGGCGTGGTAACATAACACATATTATTTACGCACTTGCAGATGTTCAGGTGAGTCAACGTTTCGAGGAGGACCTGGTTGAGGTGTAGGGAGCTGCTCCTCGTGTCAAACCCGATGCACACATTCGCCTTCAGCACATTATGCCTATTAAAGCAGTGCACCATGTGGTCCAACTGGCGCAAGCTCTCAAAAGAGACATCATCATACATGTCGATGTGTGCCTCTTCCTTGAAGAGACGAGCAACGCAGTCGATTATATCATCGACGATGGCATCGATGGAGCATTTTTCATTTTTCCGAAGAAATCTCAAATGTCTATTTACCAGATCGGTTAAATAACTTTCGTATACTTCATTTATTTGTCTCCCATTTTGGTCAATTATTTTTACTCCATTTTCATCATGGGGGTTATGCGAAGCTGTGATTATTATGCCTACATTTTTCCATCTAACTTGGCCCAAACCGCACACATGGTGGAAGTCCTTCCCTCCCCCTTCCAATTGGCCTCCAACCAGGTTATGCCTCTTAGCCGTTTCATAGTTATACTTAACGAATAGCAATGCCACAAAAATACCGCTCTTATTTAAAGCGTTCAACAAGTCACAACTGGCAGATTGGTATTTATCGCGGAAGCCACTATTTCCGTAAGAAAATTCGCACTCGCACTCGAATTGTATGTGACCCTCTTCTGAGGGGGAATAACGTGGTAGGTACTTCTCAATGCAGGGCTTGATCTTCTCGTAAAACAGACTCTCTTTGCGATTCGGCATGCTTTTGCGTGTGCAGAGGAAATGGGTCTAGCTAGCTTTTTTTCTCAAATTTTTGCCAACAATTCGGGAATTTTTTTTTTTTTTCCTACCCCTTTCGTATGAACGGTTCAGGCGAATTTTACTCTTTTTACCAAACTATCAAGACGCGGCAATGACGGGTGGGGTCCCGCATAGTGTAGCTTTTAACGCGGAAAGTAACTGCTCCATATTACCGGTATGTACAACGGGGGGTGAGAGGAGGCTTCGTGGCACCACAGACACGTCCCTTTGGAAACACACCGGAGAAGTGGAATGAATTGCTGAATTCCCCT
>NW_008481842.1:136704-149448 GCF_000524495.1 Plasmodium inui San Antonio 1
GTCTCAAAAAAAAAAAAAAAAAAAAAAAAAAAAATACACGCTGGGGGAGTAGTCCCTTTTGCATAGTCCAGCGTACACTGCTTCTTCCTTTTTGCAGTTAAAACACGTGTAGAAATGCGTTTATGCCGTCGGTGTGCCTCGTCGAGGACTGCGTCAACTAGCTTTTACCACTCTCTTATTTCGATTCGTTCACATGGCTCATATTTTGAACGTGGCAGCCGCGTCAAATGGAGTGACAACTTCTTTTCGAGCCAACGAAATGACGAAGTCCTGGAAGAGGGTCACCCTCGCGCAACGCAGATCGTAGCGTCCCAAACGGTTGCGCGTTACACACCTGTTTGCTCACCCTCCACCAAAGTAACCATTTACATAGCCAACGTGACATTAAAATTCGTGCCTACGGGGGTGAAGCGGTGAGAGGGAGTCCACTTTTTTATCGCGTGAAGCAGCTTTAATGTTTTGCTATCCCGTTGTTGATTCTCTTCAAAGGATAACACCCATTTGAAGAGTCCAAATGAACGCGGCGGAATTTTGTCCTCTGCAGTCGATTCACCCAAATGGCATTAAAGAAACGAAAAAAAGGGGACAACTAAATGTGCAATGATCTTTATGCCGGTGTGGGGAGGAAGTTCTCCCCCAATCGACCTGTTCACTGGGAAAAAACACACGACACTTGAAAAATGATTTAACTACTGTAACAGTTTTGGGAAATTTTTTTCCCTGCATGGTGACGGGGTAGAGGGGCCTCCCAAACGATCATACACCATATTGCGTGCGCAGTGAATAATGATAACGGCCCCTCACTCTACGGACTTTTTCGCGTTTAAAAAAAGTTCATCTTTTGTTCTGGACAAGGAGTCGTGCACGACGTTCCCTTCAGGTGCAGTTTTCACAAAACGGGGATGCTACCCGTTTCGCATGTACACACAAGTGATTATATTTTAAAAGGTAAACCGTGGAGCATAACGGAGTGACAAACATGGCGTGAAAAAAAAAGAAGTCGCTATATGGGAGGGGCAAATGATATAATTGGAACGGGAAAAACGAGGGAATGAAGTAAAAAGGCGAGCAAGAAAGCAAGGAAGCAAAGCAAGGCTCTTCTTTCCTCTCCTTTCCTTCCACATGATTTGCACAATTTGTATATATTAGCCAAGAGTCTGGGTGGAGGAAAAAAAGGAACTCCACAGGCGAGCTGCTATACAGAACGATGGTCACGCATCACAGGTCGCATTTTGGGCCTACTGCCCAACCGTGTCAACAGTTCGCAGGACGGTTGCAACTTCGTACGTTTCTCCTTTTACGCATGTGTGGACTGGTCGGTACTGATAAGCAGGATCGCAGGTTCCGTCTCTACCAATTCGCTTCTCCATCTGCTTCTCTATCTGCTTCTCTATCTGCTTCCCCATCTGCTTCTCTATCTGCTTCTCTATCTGCTTCCCCATCTGCTTCTCTATCTGCTTCTCTATCTGCTTCCCCATCTGCTTCCCCATCTGTTTTGGCTTTCCTGTTCTTCCGCTTCCCCTGTGTGGAGAACGCACCCGTTTAGCCCTTGCTAAATTTCATCTTCTTGGATGCCTGTACGACCTTCTTCTGGGGATAGTAAATTCGCTTCAGGCTTGGGAGCAGCGAGTTCTCAATTCGCTCTGCTTTTTTCCTATCCGAAAAAACCATCGTGTAAAGATACCTCTTCGTTCTAAGCTTCAGTTTGGTGATTATGGTGTTTTTCTTCGTTTTGCTTTTCTTCTTCATTATGATGACCGCCGTGGTGTCGGGCTTCCTGCTGATTTTGAGGAACTTGCGGATGTCGGTGATTTGCTTCGGCATTTTGGCTTCTCAATTGAGCGAGGGGGGTATATTATATGAGGTGCGGGATATTCGTTGGAGCAGGCTGGCCGCTTCTTATCTGCTCTGCTGTACAACACAGAAGGCGGAGTTTCTCTCTGGTGAACGAGACGATTGCGCAGAAAGGTAATCTTGGTCCCTTCTCTTTTGCGGTAACTGGTTTGGAAATTTTCCATAAAAATGATTCTTTGAATTCTTTTCAATTTTTCTCAATTCTTTTCAGTAAATTGGGGTAAAAAAATCCCAAAAAGATGCTGCAATTTATGTCGACTTGTTGCCGCAATTTTGTCGATTTTTTCCTGATTTTTTTGGCGCAATTAAGCGAATTTTTCCCAATTCTTGCCGAAAGAGGGGGGCGGTTCCGTTCCGCAAGAAAAATCTGACGCGCGTTATGTGCCTCGGGATGTGGAAAGAAGTTCCCGGTAAAAAAAAAAAAAAACGCATCGCATCCGCTTAGCCATACCCATCGCTTCACCGACCAAGCGTGTCGACCTGCTCCCGGCCATCAATCAGGGTGTGTCCTTGGGCCGCGGATACGTATGCCGCCGCAGGCACGGAAATGCGAAAAAGCTTCAGCCCCTTCAACTCGCATCTAGGAGCAAACATATAGCGTGGGCCATAATGAGAGATATATATACTTTATAATGCTACATGTATGAGGTAAGTGTCGTGCCGTGGTCATCCCATGCGAGCATACTCTTTACGCGCCGCTCCTTAACGCACCACTTTTGAACGCGGCATAAAGTGGCGGCCCACTCCTAGTTGTTGTCATTTTATGCCATGGGATGTACACGCACTTGGCGGGGTTTATTTGTGTGATCCCTGCTGCATATCTTCGAATGTGCTGCCTCTTGCGGTTGGGTCCTCCGTAATGCGCCAGTTCGCACCTCGGAAAACAACTTTGTCGGGGGAAGAACCACCCCAAAGTGTTCACTTTTTAATGCAAGCCATCTTGTTTGCTCCTCTTTGCTAGTGCCCCCCTCTTAAGCATATTTTACCTGACCCGTATTTTACCATCCAATCCGAGGAGGGGGGGTACTCACGGGAGTCACGACAGTCGCTCATTAATTTTGACCGCACAGCAAAAGATTATTTTCATGGCAGCGTCCTCTTTTTCCACTACGAGGTAAGGCACAAACGCAAAGCGAAAAAAAGGAAAAAATTGGCTTGCCCAAAATAAGCGGAAAAAAAAAAGCCCACCTCTCACGAAAAAAAAAAAGGAACCCTTTAAATCGTCGTGTTGATTCACTCTTCAAAGTTACAGAAGAAAAAAAAAATTAAATGCTATGGAAAATGCCAAAAAATTAGGAGCAAAATAAAACAAAAAAAAAGAAACAAAAAGGAGAATAAAAAATAAAAAGCAAAAAAACAGATGTGACGAGCGCAACACTCTGCTTTCACAAATTTGCGAACATAGTCACCCTCTCCCTTAAAGCATTTTTCACCCCACCAGAGGAACATACAATTTATGGTAAGCCAAAAGGAACAGCTCGCAGCGCTGCTAACATGTACAACACGATGCGATGAGATGTGATACGATGTGATTAGAGAAGATGAAATTACATATGCATGGCGCGGGAAGGTTTCCCTACGAGAGTATTAAATTAACCGTGTGAGAATGTTACGCATGCCTGTGTTTATCATATGAAGGCCGTGTACACGTCTGTTGTGGGAAAGTTATGTTCCACCCCCGACAGGAATAACTCCTCAGTGCGGCTTTTATTTTTTTTTTCTCCCTTATCAATTCGATAGTCGCAATGCGTTTTACGATTACCGATGAGTGAGGATCCCCTCTGCGTGATTCGCCTCTTTAAATAACGTATGCCGAACGGGCGATTGTTTATCTTACAACACGCAGGGGTACCCAAACGGTGCCTCCATCCTCGCGCGCATGTGTATGAGATTGTTTTGCGCAAAATATGTATGTACAACGGGTCACAGGGACGCTACTCCCTCTGTATACTAACGCGTGGTGCTTGTTTATTCTTTCACGCTTCACCCTTCTCGCGGAAAAGCGTTATGCATTTGCTGTGCCCTTGTGTGGGGCAAATTCTACCCCCAAAGGTCTGTTCGCGTGGCGAAACATATATTAGGCCACACGAACAGTGCTTGCCCCCTTGTCCACCTCGATTGGACGACCCTACATCAGGGAATCATTCGTCCACTTCGTATAACATGAGCATATACATATATATCTATATATATGTATGTATCTATTTCTTTTTTTTTTCCACGCTGTGTTCATAAAATGTGCGCTTTTTTTCGCCATTTTACCTGACCTGTTCATAAATTATTTGCATTTTTTTTTTTTTTTTTTTGGCTTACCCCCCGTTCAGGTTAAACTGATTGTCAGACATTGATTGTACTGCCAGTCTCCATAAAGAAAAAAGAACAATCCAGCATTTCAATACATATATCTACTTCTCTTTTCCGCAACGGGCATTTTTTCCCCTTTCCTTTTTAATCCTATCGAGTAGAGCAAAATGGCGAAGTTATCCAAAGCACAGAAGAAACAGATATACATAGAAAAGCTCAGTTCACTGATTCAGCAGTATACGAAAATATTAATTGTACATGTGGACAATGTAGGATCGAATCAGATGGCCAGTGTACGTCAGAGTTTGAGAGGAAAGGCGACAATATTAATGGGAAAAAACACGAGAATTCGAACGGCACTGAAGAAGAATTTACAAGCTGTTCCCCAGATAGAGAAGTTGTTACCATTGGTAAAGTTGAACATGGGTTTTGTCTTTTGCAAAGATGATTTGACCGAAGTGAGGAACTTAATTTTACAGAACAAATCGCCTGCACCAGCAAGGTTAGGTGTTATAGCCCCTATTGATGTTTTCATCCCACCAGGACCAACAGGGATGGATCCATCTCACACCTCCTTCTTTCAATCGCTGGGAATATCCACCAAAATTGTCAAGGGGCAAATTGAAATTCAGGAACATGTGCATCTGATTAAGCAAGGAGAAAAGGTCACAGCATCATCGGCTACTCTGTTGCAGAAATTTAACATGAAGCCGTTTTCTTACGGTGTGGACGTCAGAACTGTGTACGATGATGGTGTTATTTACGACGCCAAGGTGCTTGACATAACGGATGAGGACATTTTAGCCAAATTCAGCAAGGGTGTCTCCAACGTCGCAGCATTGTCTAGATCCATCGGTGTGATAACAGAGGCCTCCTACCCACATGTTTTTGTTGAAGCATTTAAGAACATCGTTGCGTTGGTAATTGACACCGATTATACGTTCCCTCTGATGAAGAAGATCAAAGATATGGTGGAGAATCCGGATGCCTACGCTGCTGCTGCTGCGCCCGCGGCTGAGGCCAAGGCAGATGCGCCAAAGAAGGAGGAGGCCAAGAAGCAGGAGGAGGAAGAAGAAGAGGAGGAGGACGGTTTCATGGGATTTGGCATGTTCGACTAGTCGGGCTAGGCCAGGCAGTTTGGCAGTTCTACCAGTTTGTGCTTCTATCCCTCGAGGGGTCAGGCTGTATAGTTACGTCGCCATATCGGAAGAGCCTCAAAGGTAATCTCACATTCACAGTGCGACTTGGCGCGTAGCGTTTTTCATGACTTCCATTCTGCATAAGTGTTGGTCCCCCCGTCGCCGTCCCCGTTGAGGATACTCCCTTTAGTGAGCTTCCTAACAGAGAGGGCAGCTGTACCTCGGGCGTGATAACCTCTACACACATAAACAAAGAGGCAAACAAAGAGGCAAACCCTGAAACCCCTAAACTCCATACAAACACAGCACCCCATACAAACACAGCTCCCCATACAAACACACCTGCAACATCGCGACGCCTCTGCTCTGCCGGATGATGACAAACATTCTCATGTTCGCAGTTGAGAGTTGGGTTGAATAAGAACAACTCGATGAATTGTCTTTCTAGCCTTCACTTAGATGTCTGACCCCAGAGCTGAAGTGTGTGTAGCGCTTCTCCATTTGTGTGAGCGTACTTGTGATTGTGTTTACACCCCTTTACCAAACGAATAGAGGAATGGGGAGCGTTCGAGCCACTGCGCCGACGGACCCCCAGGCCGCACCTACACGAAGACGCACTTTTCGCGAATGATGACAAAGCTTCTCATATGTTCGCAGTTGAGAGTTCAGTTGAATAAGAACGACTCGATGAATTTCTAGGTAGCCTTCACTTAGATGTCTGACGCGGAAAGTGCGACCCGAACAAGTGTTGTCTCTGTGCGGGGAGTCTTCCCATACAAAGAATGCTCTCACTGTTACGTCGCGTCGTACAGAAAAGGAGAGTGTATATATGTCTATGTGTGTAGGGGGGACTCTGCTGAGCAGTTACTCCATCGCTTAAGAGGCAACACCCACGCAGCGGTCCAAAAATAAAACAAACAAGTGTATACCGCATTGAGGGGGACAAATGCAGTTATACATTTATTTTGCATAGCGCTATTGCCTATGTGCAGGAAGGGATTCTTCCTCCCTCCTTACCCATGTGTTTTGTTTTCCACCTCTTCGTGCTGCCCCTTATTAGAGTAGTACACAAATATAGCTCATTCCCCTTTTGTCCCACTTTACAGATTTGAAGGAAGACTACACAGGTGGTTTGCCGACCCAGGTGGGAAGACGGAGATCGAAGAGCGCATATCGAAGGGATGATGTGAAAGCCCAGTCTTCCCTCACTGGCGTGTGCCTACATGCATGGCACCTGTGCATGTCGGTCACGAAATAGGAATGGGGAAGGATAAATCGAACGGTTGCCGGGAACCAACTCTGTTATGATTGTGTCCCCTCTGTGTAGAAACGCATGTGTATGCATGTCGACTTTTTTTTTTTTTTTTTTTTAATTAAATGATAATGCGGTTAAACTTTTTAAAGACGCGAATTACGAACTTTGAAAAAAAAAATTCCCCCACGGTTGTAAACATTTTTGTACTTCTTCATTTCTTCATTTCTTCATTTTTGCGAAGGGGCAGAATGGCCGGAGGGCGGAACGTTGGCTCGCTTCCAATTGTTCCCGTCGCGTAAGGCTGCCCAACGAGTAGCCCCTCCGGACAGACGCTCGAAAAATCGAGAGAGAGAGAAAAAAGGAAAAAAAAGGAAAAAAGGAAAATCAAAAGTGCACGTACAAAGGGGGGGAGGTCGCGGTGGTGGCTCCGCACGAATGTTACAAAAGTTAGGAGGGGGGAAATTTGAAAAAATCGCTTCCACCAAAATGAAGGAGAGGAGAAGGAAAGAAGGATTTTCACATGGGTATGCATTATGAGTAATGGTATGGGGATATTCATATACGTACCTTTTTTTTTCCTTCTTTTCACAGTGAGCACACTTCCGTGCGAACTATGTGGGGGTGTGCTTGGCGCAATGCAGAAAATTGCACAGGTTGGCAATGCATACAGATTTGCCTCACAAAGAAGAAATAAAATAAAAATAAAAAGAAACGGCCACACTTTGAGTAAAAACCATTTTGAATGAATTCTTGCCTCCTACGGAAGTGTATATTTTGCATTTTTTTTTTGTTTTTTTTTTTTTTTTTTCCTTCCCTCCTATCCTGTTTTGCTTCCTCCTCATGCTTCTTTCTTTTTGGAGGGCCTAACGACGAAGAGAGAGGTAGCACATAGGGTGACACGACGCGATGTGACTTGGCCAAATGCATATTATAGTAAGTGTTTCATTTTAGATTGAGAAGCGAATACAACTCGTCCCACGTGGGAAAAGGGGAACACTTTAACATCTTACCAGTTTAACATGTTAACCGTTTTGTTTATCCCTGCCGACAGTTTTTGATCTTCTCTCCCGTCGCATGAGGGGTAGCACCCAAGTTAAGAGGAAAAGGAGCATTCCTACACACCGCTATACGAGAACAAGGCAGCCCTCTCGAGAGAGAAGTCAAAACGATACAGATTTGTCGAATTATGCCCCGGTTGCTGTCGCCCCACGTCGCCAGGGCAGATTCAGAATCGAGAAAGGTGTGCGCGCTGAAGGGTCAAATACAGGGGGGATACGTTTAGTAGGAAGGGGCGGCTGTTTGCTAATTTGGTTTTTCGGCCCTCCCTTCAGCGGTAAGCGATAAGCAATAAGCGATAAGCGCTTTGCACTCCAGTTGAGCCCCCCAGTTGAGCCCCCCACTTGTGCCGCTTCACGCTTCACGCCTCCCCCCCAAAATGAACGTCGAGGACATCCTCCCCAACAAAGATGTATGCGTCGAAGAAATCGAGAAGCTCACGAACAGCGAAATAAGGACAAGGATCAGCCTCATCGACACAGAAATTAAAATATTAAAAAATGAGCACACGAGGCTGAAGAATGAATATAAGAGTCTGCAGGAAAAGATTAAGGACAACGTGGAGAAGATACATCTAAATAAGATGCTGCCTTACTTAGTTGCCAATGTCGTAGAATCACTCGATCTGGAAGACGACGAGGATGCAAATGAACCGAAGGATGAGTATGACCTATATGTGAACAATTCAAAGGGAAACAACGATGAAGGCTTTCGCGACATCGATGATGAAAAGAGAGGAAAGTGTATGGTCATAAAGACCTCTACCAGACAAACTATATTCTTGCCTGTTCCCGGTCTGATAGAAGCGTCCGAATTGAAGCCAGGAGACCTCGTCGGAGTGAACAAAGACAGCTACCTCATTATTGATAAATTACCCCCCGAGTATGATAACAGAGTAAAAGCCATGGAGGTTATAGAGAAGCCATCGGAAGATTATTCAGACATTGGAGGGTTGGATAAACAGATTGAAGAACTGGTCGAGGCAATTGTATTGCCTATGTTACATAAGGATAAATTTGAAAAAATCGGGATCAAACCTCCCAAGGGAGTGTTAATGCATGGTCCTCCTGGTACAGGGAAAACCTTACTAGCTAGAGCTTGTGCTTCCCAGACCAATGCCACTTTTTTAAAGTTAGCTGGGCCGCAGCTTGTGCAGATGTTTATTGGTGATGGGGCGAAGATGGTGAGAGATGCATTTAACTTAGCCAAGGAAAAAGCACCGGCCATTATCTTCATCGACGAGTTGGATGCAATAGGAACCAAACGATTCGACAGCGAACTGTCTGGTGATAGGGAGGTGCAGAGAACCATGCTTGAGTTACTAAATCAGTTGGACGGGTTCAGCACAGACGACACGGTTAAAGTCATTGCTGCGACGAATAGACCAGACACACTAGATCCGGCTCTCCTCCGATCAGGCCGACTCGATAGAAAAATAGAACTACCTCACCCCAATGAAGAATCCAGAGCACGAATTCTGCAGATCCATTCTCGAAAAATGAATGTCCATAAGGATGTCAACTTTGAGGAATTAGCTCGATCTACGGACGACTTTAATGGGGCCCAGTTGAAGGCTGTTTGTGTGGAGGCTGGAATGATTGCCCTTAGACGGGGCGCCACCGAGATCGATCACGAAGACTTCGTCGAGGGCATTACCTCCGTCCTCTCTAAGAAGAAGAGCACACTGAATTATTTCACCTAATGGGAGAGTGGCCTCTCGGAGCGTAGCGTGGAGAGGCCTACCGTGCCGCACTCTAGCGTAGCCGTCTTGGGAGCGCTGTTACCAACGGTGTGCCTGTCCGACGAGCCCTCGCCGCTACCCCTTCGCTGCGCCTTCACTGCACTGGTACCCGCGTACCCATTCCGTGTGATGAGAAAAGATACCTGGGCCACGTGCCACCCCTGAGAAGTGCCCCCAGGCTGCAGCTGCGTGTCCGATGGGAGCGCCGTGCGAGATGGACGAGTCAGGAACGTGTTAGGGGAAGACGCAGCCAGAGGGACTCGCACACACGGGGTGGAAGTGCGGTAGCTTCACTTTGTCTTCCACTTATCCATTAAACTACGTCCCGATAAACGTGTGCATATATGACAGTCCCATTTTAATGTGTCCAGTAGCGCGCCCATTTTGAATTCTTACGCAACTTGCCCCTTTTTTTTTTTTTTTTTTTAATTCATGCAAGACCAACCCTCCCCTGTAGAGCTACCTCTGTGCAGATTGCAGAACCGGAAGCGCACCGCGCTGCAAAGCGATGTTATTGTTCTGTTGATTCTACTCTGTCTTTCCCACGCGCATATAAGGTTCCCCCGATAGGAAGCGGTATGGTATCCTCCCTATGGTTACCTTTTACGTCCCCACATAAGTGGTCACCGTGGGGGATTCAAAAAATGCAAAGTTGGAGGTGCAGCAAGTCACACAATAGGGGTGAATTTTTTCTCTCTCTTCATCCCAGAATGTGTGACGTGCTTATCGTGGGGGGGGAAGAGTCCACCGGGTTAGGGGCATCATCCCCGTGAGATCACCCTCCGAATTGTGCGGCATGAAAAGATCCTGCCTGGTGGGAAAAAACGCAATCGTTATGATTTCGCGAGGTAGGCACACCTGTGCTGTGGGTTTTCACGTCACTTTGTTCCGCTTCATTTCGTTTTATTTGGCTTTATTTTTTTCCGCCTTGCTTTACCTTGCTTCGATTTACTTTTTTTGTTTTTCTTCCTTTCGCTCCCCCCTCGGGTGCGCTCAGGCAACAGCTCAGGTAACCATCCCTTGCCAAAATTAAAACTTATCTTATGGCACGCAAGGGATGTACCCCTCAGGGTCGCCTTGTGCAGGGGAAGCGGGCAGTTTTTTGCCTCATCAGTGCAGAAAAAAAAATAATAATTAAGTAAAATAAAGTGAGACGAGGAAAAATGACGATAAAGAAATGACATAACGATGAAGCCACGAAGCGATGAGGCGACGAAATCGTGGGAACCCAGCCGGGGCACATACACCAATGTAGCATAACACCTGCTGGGAGAACATCTCCTCCTATGACTAGCGGTGCAAAATACATACCTCTCCGTGTGCCGTTTACTCGTCTGATGAGCCGAGTGGACGATCCGTATTGCTTCTCCCCCAGAGGGGCGCACTGCTTACACGATGAAGCGCGCAACAGACCAAAATGACAGCGGTGGAAGGAACGAGCAACTGAGCAACGAAGACGTTGCCAAAATTAGAGGCGATCCAATGGCCTACGTAGTGGAAGCGACCAATAAAAAAAACATCATCCAAATAAAGAATGACCTTGAATATATCAAAAATATAATTCACAGTGACATCATCAAAATTTTAAAAAAAAACGCACAAGAGTTTATGTGTCTCCCCTCCAACTTAAATCTCATGGAAAAAATGATGCCCCCCTTAAAGAGACAAGTGGAATTGTCCAAGACGTTTATTCACGTCCTGCTCAGAGAAGTGCTTCATATCCATACAGATAAATATCAACTCTTGGTAGACAAAATCAACATGTCGTTTTTAAAAAACGTTTTGAAGAATAACGTACAGGTGGAGGAGCTATTAACTAAATTACACAAAAAAATAAAAATGTTAAATCAGAATAAGCAATTTCTATCACTGATCAGTATGTATAATGAGCTCCACAGAGAGGACTTCCATTTCGAGAGAACAAAACAGTTTCTTATCCAACATGTTAGGATCAATAACTTTAACTTGTTCTTTTACGTCATCGAAAGAATTGTCCTTGTCGCCAAAGCCACATGGGAGATAAAGGCCCTGCTATATAATAATTACAAAACCATGTGCAAAATAGCTAGCTCATTACCTGCCTGGAATAACCTCCTAGATAAATATGGGAGGGCATCCGAATGTAGCGAAGACGCAATCCATTCTGCTAAGAATAACTCCCTTAAACAGATGAACGAATGTTTAAGAAGGATTATGACTGAGATTGGTTCGCACCTTCATCGGGTTTGTTATGTCTTCCTTCGAGTGGTGAAGGATGCCCTCCCTGTCCGCTGCAGCAGGGACGCTAGTGGCAACTTCCTTCTGGATCAGTGCCTGCATGGCGTTGTGACTGCCTCCTACCTGCTCAACCGGATGGACGCCTTCACTGATTTGTTTCGCGAGATCTTTGTGGACAGCCTGGTAGGTGTCGTCGGAGGCTCAGGCAGTAGAGAGAGATGCACCCGTCACCGCGCCACGCTTCACACTGCTCCCACACTTCCACACTGCAATGCTTAAACCCTCCCCTCTGCAGGCAGACCTCCCGTTCGAGTCCTACGACGCCTTCCTCACACACGCGAGAAGGCACCTGCTGGAAGACGAACGCGTCGCGGAGATAAACAGGCACGTGGACGAAGTGGACCCAGGCGCGCTGTTCTGCGCCAAGGGAATTGTGCAGAGTCTGCTGCAAATCATCAAGGAGAAATTCCACGAAATTTTTCTCCTCACCTACTGCGACAACTTCATCGAAAATTACACCAAAACGACGAGCTTTCTCAACGAAATAAGAAGAAAAAAAGGAAGAAAAAAGTATGAACAGTTCATAATTTCTGAACATGTTCATAATTTTTTAAAAAATTTCGAAAGGGAAGCATACGCACAGTACATCCTCAATGTGCTGGAAAATAAGATAAATGAGAATTGCAAAAATGTCATCCTGTTTGATAAAAAATATATATTTGATGAGAAGTCTTATTGGCTAAAGGAAACGATCAATTTGATTAAAATTTTTAAAATTCTCTTTACGAGCAAGTATTACATTCCAAGTTCCCTTCCGAATTATCTGGCCTTCATTTTTAAGCACTTTAAAAATTACATAGACAATGTGGAAGCCTTTTTGCTTTTCCTGCGAGAAAATCGCAACGCCAAAATTTTTGGCACGGACAGAACGCGATTCAATTGGAGCCCTACGCTCAGCTACAACAGCGTGGGGTTTGTCCTGTCCGACTTGATGTCCCTACGGAGGATATTTCAAGTGGGGAGAGGTGCGCGCGCGCTTTTGAAAAGGGGAAAAATGGGAGGAATCGGCAGGGTGGAAGCCAAAGAAGTGAACTCAGCGGGAGAGGAGACCCACTCTGCGCTTCCAAAACGTGCGACCAGCACCATGGGTGATATCCCCACGTGGATGTTCACAAAGG
>NW_008481842.1:150648-232178 GCF_000524495.1 Plasmodium inui San Antonio 1
CCCCCCCCCAGTCGATCCTTCATCAATGTCCTATACTCCTCGTTACCTCCCTCCTGCTTACCCCTCTTTTTTCTTTGGTAGATCCCTGAGAAGCCTAGCGAGCAGGTGGAGAAGGTCCTCCTCCCCCTCATTTCTTTTAAAACATTTTACGAAGATGTTATCGCGCAGGTAGGCTCTTCAATGCATAAAGAGGAATCATTCTTCATGGAGATTCCCCACCCCACAGGGAGAAAATCCCATTACAGGATTATACTTCCCCCTCCCCGTCCTTCGCGTTCTTTCCCCTTCCCACAGACCATTATCGAGGATATCATATCAAGAATCATCGATCGGATAAACGACTACTACCTTCAAGAGGTACACTCACCTCGGGGGAGAGGAAAAAGAGACAGCTGCTTTCCAGAGGGAGAACTAACATGTAGTTTGCTCTTCCCCCGAATGTGCTGCGTCATCGCCGCTTCACCTTTTCCACTGCTTCTTCCCTCCCCTATACCCTCCTCACTCACCAGATAAGGAACCTCATTAATGTCAAAATTGATGAGCAGAACAAGGGCATCATGAAGCTCAACCTGGGGGAACCCTTAAAAGTTAGACGATCGAGGCGGCTTCTGTTAGCACTCCCCCCTGTATGGACGTGCAGGGGGAGGGAGACGATTGTTTGTATCTTCTCTTCCACCTGACCTTCCCGTGAGGAAAGACGCAAACCTAGGCGCAACCTCGTCTCTGGTGACTGCCATTCATTTTCCTTCTGCGACTTTCCACCCCCTTAACCGAACCTTTCTCAGGATGGGGACACCCCGTACGAGGAAAAAATAAGGAGGCAAATTCATTTGGTACAGTTTTTTTTTTTTTTCTAGTCAATCTGTGGACGCACTTTTATTAGTTGGAGATACTCCTGCACGTTGTTCACCCCTCCAACATGTCATTCACCTGAATGCAGTGAATACATCCTTCTCATGCGCATATCCACCTCCCCCTCTCTTCAGGACGTTTGCCACTATGCCAAAATGTGCGAGGAGAACTTCAAAATAAACGCAGAAACGAGCGCAAGCATGAACGCATTAGTAAGTCACGCGTCATTTAAGGAGTAAATTTTCCGAAGCGGAATGAAACGGAGACGATTCTCGCGAGGTTGTATTTTACACGTGTTGCATACGTTGTAGGTATGTCGAAAGTCCCCGTTACGGGATGATCCGTTTTTTCCTTTTTTTTTTTTTTTTTTTTGTAATGAAAGAGAAATACTACTCCTCCCTGTATTAAACGCCTTCGGGGTTGATGTGCCCCCTTTTCTTTGTTCACCTTTCCCTGTTTGGTGACATCGCCACGTCATTCTGTGGCATCTCACCCCATTCTGTCATATCGCCACGTCATTCTGTGGCATCACCACTTCGCATAAGCACCTCCGTCGCGAAAAGGGGAGGAAAAAAGACCCTTTTGGAAGGAGTTACCCCTGAGAGCAGCCTCACTAGGACACTCCCCCAACGTGTCGCATAAGTATTGCATAGATTGTGAATGCTGTGCAGGAACAGAGGTTGGCCCTAAGCAAGTGGTTTCTCTTTTTTTTCTCTTTTTTTTGTGACTCCCTATTGTGCATTCCCGAAAGGGAGGAAAAACAGTGCGGTTGACACCCCCGGAGAGTGGGCCATCCGTGGGTGTATACAAAAGAAATGGACTAAGCGAGATCAGTTTGTCCAAATGGGCCCGTCCAAATCGGCTTCTTAAAATCGGCCTGCTAAAATCCGCCTGACAAAGCGACACGCACTTAGGGCGAGGAACGAACAGGAAGGGCACCAGCAAAATGGAGGACATGTGTCCACTGGAAAGAAATTCCTTCCCCCCGGATGACAGCGTGGGGAGGACCAAGGAGATAGTAAAGCACCTGAAAAAATGCCCCCTATTTTTAAAGGCTCTCTATCTTCACTACAATCCATTCTGCTTTCCCAGCATAAATGACACGAGTAGGTACCTAATGGACAAAGAGGATGTCGAAGCTGAGCTGAACCGATACTATGTCGCATTCAATGAAACCATCCTCCACATTTTAAAAGAAAAAATAACTATCACTAGCTTCAATCAGTTTCACACTCTTAAGCATAAAATAATTTTCGAGCGATTTTTAAATCACGGAGTGGAGGAGTTGCTGTGCAGGCTTCGGGACGACGCCTTTTTGAGAGCGCTGCAAGGAGAGGTAGCGGCGGGGGTAACAGAAAAGGGGGAGCGAAATGGTGAATCGCCAACGGAGCACCCCCCCGAGGGAGATCCCCATTTAAGCACTGCCAACCGGTTCTTGGATGGCCACATCGCCACAGTGAAGAAGTTGATATACCATTTGAGGGAAAATCCACAGCGGAAGAATGGAAAGCACTCCTTTGTAAAGGAGCACCCGGGGAAGTTATCCCCCCATTGCAAACTAATACAGACAGAGGAGGGAAACACTTGTGGTGCCGATGCGGTGAACACAAATGGGAGGGGAAGCAATCCCAAGGAGAAACACCCACTGCCCATTCTCACCCTCAAAAACATCGGGAACATCCACAAATATCGACTCTGCCAGGAGCTTCTACAATTTATAGACAAGGAGGTATTCCCCCTGAAAGGAAAAAATGAAGAAGAAAACATCGACAAGGCAGATACCATCACGGAAGAGCAAGTGATTGGGAGAGAAAACCTCGACAGAGACGAAGTGATCAGCATCGTCATATACACAGTCATTTACCTATGCTGCAAAATGAGCATTATCAAAAGATTAAAGAATAAAAATTTTCATCACAAAAATTGCCTGAACAGTTCAGCTAAAAAATCGATATTTTTTTTTTTGGAAAACTTAGACAAACATGACTTACAAAATGTGAACCTAATGTTTTTGCTTCTCCATTTTAACGACAATTTGTTGGGGATCTTCGAACGTATGTTTAATGAAGGAGGATGGAATGGAAGGGAAGGCACCTCCCTCAGGGACTACCTCTTTATCGAGCTGGGTGCCGGGAAAGCCAACACGACGCGATGGGTCAAATTTATTATGGACGACTTGGTCGACATTTTGGAGAGGTTCCTTATGCGTAGGGGTAAGCGGCGGGAAGATGGCGTCGGGGAAAGGGCAACCCTGACTGGAGAAGAAGTGGACAGCCAAGCGGGGGAGCGAACAACCAACACGATGGAGCAGTCACCCGGAGCAGTGGAACCACGGGAGAGGTGCAAACTTCTGATCATCGAGAGGGAATCACTGAGGAACAAGAAGGAAAAAAAAAACTTCCTTATGCAAATGACCCAAGAGAAGAGCCAACATCTGATCAGAGTAAAGGCAGACATCTCAGACTTCCATTTGTTAAAATTTATGCACTTTTCAGAGAATAGCTTCAAAGGGGAAGGAACTTCCTCCGCTGTGGCCTCTTCCTCGGCCGCGTTCATTCCTGACATCATTCAGTTTTACTACTACAAGGGGGTGTACAATTGGAGGGGGGGCGTTCCCGTGACGGATAACCTGCAGGATCCCACGCGGGATGACGAACAAGACAGGGGTCCTCTACCCTCAAGGGGTGATCAAATCGACGACCCGCTCAGAACGGACCAACAGCCTAAAGATGGAGGTGCCCCGATAACGGAAGCGTTCCTGCGAAACAACCTGTCTCAGTTGGGCACCTACTTCGATGTGCACGTAAAGAAGCTCTTCTCCTTTTTGACCCAGGGCAATAACAACCTCTTGAGGTCCGTGAGGGGGGAGGCGGCGCCAGGAGGGGTCAGGCGCATGTCACTGCGGGGGTAGATGTGTATATGGGCATATGCCTATATGTATATATGCCTATATGTGTGTATTTGTTTATATTTCTCTATATGAAATGAGGTGATGAGCAAACCTGCCAAGGGCACTCCCTTCTCCCATTTTCTCCTCTTCCTTCCCCCCTTTTTTTTTTCTCCTTTTTGCAGAGTTTACGATGACATGAATAACTTCCTCAGAAACTTCGACTGCAAAAAGGTGACATTTCTAACGAAGCACTTGTGTGGTAATGGCACGGACTTAGCTCTTAGGTAGGTGGAGATAGGAAGGCGGTTACCCCCCTCCCCCCCTGCCATCTCCTTGGCAGTATGAAGACGGGAGAATTGCAGGGGAGTGATTCCTTCATAGAAGCCTCACCCAGGGTAACCTACCCCATATAATGTTACATCCGTTTGAATGCACCCTCCCCCCCGTCTTTTCCTTTATAGAATGCTCGTGAACAGCTGCAAGAAGGACAAGGAAAATTACTTCATTCTCGCCCCGTGTTGTCACCATAGGTATGGGGGAAGGCATAACAAGTTGTCTTCAACTAGCAGTTTAGCTCCCCCTACCCAGACAGGTGTGTTAAGCGGTACACCAACTTATCATCACCTCGTGCACTTTTTCTTCTTCTTCTTCAAATGCAGATGTGAGGTAGACAAAATTTTGGGCTTTAAGCTTCTAACCGAGTTGGGCATCAATCAAGAGCACCTGCAACACGTCGTCAGACACATGTCCGGGTGAGTCCAGCTGCCCCGTCGCCGCCCACAGATGGGCAAGAGGAGAGAAAAAATAGAAAAAAAATAGAGAAAAAACACAGCAGAAGAAGATCAAAAAGAGAGCAAAAGGAGGGAAAATTATCCCAAAAAAGAGCGCCCTAGGAAGGGGGCCCCTAAATGGACCTCTAAACGGGCCTACTAATGGGCCTACTAATGGAGAGCCTCCCTCCCCGTGCACCCGCAGCTACGCCTCCTGTGATAACCACGCGAAGAAGACCATCGGGAAGAAAGTGAAGCTTCTCGTGGACCTCGCCAGGTGGATATCACCCCCCATAAGACGCCGGTGCAGCGCGTGATGGCAAGGCAGTGTGGCAGATGTCGCGACACCGGTGCATGATTTGTTATCGCCCCCTCCCTGCGCATACACACATCGCGGTGCGCACCCCCTCCCCCGCGCAGGATCCTGCACCTTCTGGACGAGGGACTACAGCACGTGTACCTCATCAAATATGTTATGCGAAGTATAACGATAGAGAACCACGCAATCGTCTTTTTTAACCATCGGAAGTTGGACTTGCGAAATTTCAGGCACGTGTAAGGGGGGGGGGGCCCAGCGTACAGGAAAGAAAAGGCACGGGTCGTAGCTTGTGGTAGCGCATGGTAGCTGCTGGTAGCAGTTCGTAGCAGGTGGGGTTCCCTACTATCCGATGAATGGCCGAAAGGAGAGCCACCTCAGGGTGAAGCGCTGCAGGCGGATGTGCCACACAGGGAGGCAGCTTGGCTCCCTCCTCCGCCACTACGCCTGTTACACCTCCTGGCGGTAGCGCGAAATGTCGAGCGTGACCGTGCGGGAACACTTCTTATGCTTGTTTTTGTACACCCCGATGAGGGTCTGACTCTTGCTAAAAAACTTCTCTTTCAAAGAAATGACGATAACTTGGCTGTTAATAGAATTGAGATACCTGGCGAGGGCACTCATCTTAATGGGATCCATATTGGCATCAACTTCGTCCAAAATGATAAAGGAGTTACTTATATATTTCTGAATGGAAAAAATGAGTGCCAGTGCGCTCATGCTCTTTTCTCCACCGCTTAACTCGCTGATCTCAAAGAAACGTTTCATGGGTGGCATATTATTGTATCGAATGCCACAGTAAAAGGGTTCATCATCCTTATTGAATTCGTTCAGATTAAAGAGATCCAGAAAAGCTTGCCCTCCCACGTGATGCTTCACACTGTATGTTAGATTATTATACACATTGTCGATGACATTCTTTATGTAGTTAAAACAGTGGAGAAACTTGTATGATCTTTTTTTTTGTAAAATGCGAAAGTTTCGTTCGAAGAGATTACATTCCTTTCGCTCATTTGAGAGAGAAGCATCGATAAGTTTCAATTTGGAGATTAATTGTTCATACTCTTTTTCGGCACTTGTGTTTATGTTCCTCATTTTGAGTAGTTTTTTTTTCTTTTCGATTTCTTTTTCAAGCTTCTCCCGCTCTGTATTGATTTCCTGTTCGTTGTCCATTTGTTTCAGCTCCTCTGGGAGTGCGTCGAAGGAGATGTTGGCCAGAGTGAGGTCTATCTCTTCTTCGTCCTCGTCTTCCTCGTCTTTGTCTTCTTTATCTTCTTTATCTTCTTCGTCTTCGCTACCACTACCCCGAGTACTGCTCCCGCTGGCGGCGCTCCCCCCGTCCGAGTCGTCCTCCTCGCTTCCCTGCAGGAGCTTGCTCACGCGGCCCTTGCGTGTACGCCGCGTTGTTCTGTGCCGGGTTTGGGCCTTCCCACCCCGCTCATCGGCAATCGCGTAACTCGCCGCGAACACATTGACGCCATTCATGTCGCACTCGCTGATGAGGTCCTTCACCAGCGTGACGTAAATTAGAATCTTCTTGCGACAGTTATCCACCTTGCTCTGCATCGTCTCATACTTTTCGAAGTTCCCATTTATTCGATCTCGCAGGTCATTGAGCTCTTGGTTGATTTGGACCAGATTCTTCAGATGAGTGTCCCGTTCGATGTCTCTCTCCCGAATGACGTTTTCCGTTTGGTGCATTTTATCCATCTGCTCCTTCTCCTCCTCATTCAGTTTGTATAGATCCATTTTGATAGTCTCTTCCTGTTTTGCGGCCTTCTCCTTCTTGTGAAATAGTTGAATTTCGTTTCGTTTGTCTGTCAGTTCGTTAATGTCGTCATTTAGCTTCTTTATGTTGTTCTTTATGCGATCAATGTGATCGTCTATTTTCTCCATTTCCTTTGAACTCCTTTCAATGGCCTCGTAAATATTTTCCATCTGGAACCTCTCATTTAGTATTTTAAAAGAATCCTTCTGGTAAGACGCCAATCCTTTTCGCTCTTTCAGCAGCTCCGATTCGTAACTCTCTAGACTATCAATTTTTTTCTTCATCTGTACGTTCTTTATTTTTTCAATCCTGTCTTGATAACTCTGTATGGTGGCTTGTTTTCCTTCAACTTCTTTCTCGAAGATCTCCTTCTTTATTAACAAACTAGCTGCCTTTTTCTTATTTAACTCTAGTTCGTAATTCGTTTTGTTAATCTGTTCATTCGTCTGAATGACCTTCTTATTGCAGTCGCTGATGATGCTTCGACATTCCTCCTTCTCATTGAGGATCTTATTATACATGCTGATGTTGAGTCTCCTGTTACTGTATCTTTCTTTGTCTCCGTGTGTGGATGATATGTCGACGATTAGATTGTTATTCTTTGATACGATGTGTCCATTTAGTGTCACCATGTTTGCATTCAGATGTGGGAACTTGCTTCTCACCTCCTCTGCGTCTTTTATCCGTTCCACGATCAGTGTGTTTGTCCCTATGAGGTAGTCAAATAGGATCTTAAACTGCTCGTCGCACACGAGACAGTTGTTTGCCAGAACGATGTTCTTCTTCTTAAATGTATTCATTACTTTTTCCATCATTTGATGGTCTTCCTCGTGCCAAGTCTCCTCCGAGGGGTCCTCCCCCCCGAAGGAAGCGTAGCCGGTAAAGCCTTCATTCCCCTGTGGGGGTCCTTCCCTATGTGTACGCTGACCCCTCCTGCGCTTCACATGTTTGACAAAATCCTCCATAGGAATGAAATCCATCTTGTGCACCTTATTGTCCTTGAGGTAGCGAATACATTTCGCAGCGACGTCCACATTTTTTACCACCAGGAAATTGTTATACTTATGAATCGCATTATTAACCGCAGTGAAGTAGACGTGATTGCTGACCTCGTAGAGGGAGCTGACTTCGTCATATATCTGGTCCTCCCCGAAGAGATTCTTCATATTGGAGATGATTTCCTTTTTCTTCTCAAATTGGATTAGTTCATTCTTGTGCACATTTAATATGTTCACTTCGTTGTCCAGCTGTTCTATACGTTTCTCCTTCTCTGAGATGGTCTGGTGGAGCTCTCTCAAGTGTGCCTTCATCTTTTCCACCTTCTCCTTGTCTCCCTCGATCAGGTTACTCAGTGTGTTTACTCGGCCGCTCAATTCATCCATGGTGAGTTTCTCCGCCTCGTAGTCAAGTACCTCCTTCTGCTTCTTCCTACCCAGATTATCGCACTCCTCCTGGAGCTCCTTTATGTCCTTCTTCAGCGCGTTGGCTAGCGTGTTGTAATTGTTTATGCTGATATTGCTGTTGGCGCAGAGGTAGAGATATTTCTCTTTGCACTTTTTATACTCACTTAAGTTCTCGATCAGATCTAACAGGTTGCATTTCCGAAATAGGGATTCTTCCTCCTCACTTAGGGCAGAAGCGTTCCTATCGTTATCTTCTCCACTGCTTAGACGAAATGCCCGCTCAACCTTCACGAGGTTATCATACATCGTTTTGTGCCTCTCCTGGATGTACCTCTTCACACGGTCGTATTTTTCCATAAACTTTACGATGACCCCCAGTTTGTTTGACATTTCTCCTCTCAGCTTCTTCGTCTGTTCCTTCACCTGTTCGTTGAGATTTTCGGAAAACTTCGTGCAATGTGTCTGTATGTTCATTTGTAGCTTCTGATTGGCTAAGACTTTGGTGAGGGAGTCCTGATTGAATTGCTTTTTCTCATTAATCTCGTTGAGGGTGACTTTCAATCGGTTTAGTTCGACACGGTAGTTTCTAATCTCGTCTTCTATTTTAAGGAGACTTTTCTTTGTCAACAGTTTATTTTTCTCCAAATGGTTAGCCATATCTTTGTCCTTGGAGAGAACCTCTTGCTCGAATTCGATTTTCTCCTCCTTATAGGTAAGTAGATCCTCCTTTAGCTTTTCCTTTTTCCTATGGAGGTGATACAGTCGGAAAAGGTAGAAAGTTTTTACGTCCTCTTCGTGTTCCTCTTTCAATTGGTTCTGCTCAATATTATCACTGATCTGCATTTTGTGTATTTTAATTTCTTGTTCGATTTTTTTCTTTTCATTGAGATAACTCTTGCAAGTCATCTGTTTCTCCTTTAGCTTTTCCTTCATGTCTTCATAAACTTGTTCGTACTCATCTGACCCGCTAATGTATTCGAACAATTTGGCTAGTTCGTTTGGTTTCTTATTTATTATATCTTCAATGTCTCCCTGGAAAATTAGACATGTCTTCGTTTTCGTTTCTATCCGATTCTTCTTCAGAAATGAAAGGTATTCCTTATACTCCACGGGCTTCTCATCGATGTAGTAGCTACTCCCTCCTCTGTAATTTAACGTCCTCTTAACTTCAACACTCTCTTTGTTGCTTTCTAGGACAAGTTTCACATAACACTTCTTCCTCTTAAGTATCTCCACTTTTTCGTTCTCCTTGTGATGAATCAAATGTTTCATGCTTCTCACCCTAAGGCATTTATTATTTATTCCTAGAACGAAGCATATACAATCCATTATGTTTGACTTGCCTGACCCGTTTGGACCTATTATCGCTGTGAATTTGGAAAACGGCCCGATGATATTTTCCCCTTCGTAACTCTTAAAATTACACACCACTAGGTACTTTATCGAGCAGAGGTCATTTTCTCGATATGCCATGCTGGACGCCATGCTGCTGTTGTTGAGGTATTCGTTCGGGAAGTCCATCTGGGCCGTAGCAGCGGTGTTGGCGGTAGCAACGGGGAGGAGGCCACTGGATAGAGGGATGCCGCTTATGGGGTGAACTCTTCCGAGGGGCTCCCTCCCATCAAGCGGCATCCTCCCAAGGGGCTCTCTCCCCGGGGGCTCCCTCCTTGGGGAGACTTCACTCCCCGTTTCACTCCTCACCACGCATGCGAGGTTCTGCTCCCCAGATACGCTTCTAACCGAATTGGCGTCGTCTGGGCTGTCTTCCTGGAGATCCTTCGGCTGCTCCACCGGCGGAGCTCCTTGGTCTGCTTTTCCCCCTCCCTTCGAGACTGCCCTTGTTCCTCCGTTTCGCTCCGCCGCCTTTCTGCCACCAACTAGTGCGGCCCCTTTGGGTACCTCCCTGGCCTGATTCGCCCCATCCTCTGCAGGTATCTTCTTCTTGACAGTCCGCTCCTTATCCTCCCCGCCGTCACTATACATTCCCTTCAGTACGGCATACTTCTTCCCCTCATTACCATACTCCAAATGAATGGGCTTCGTACTGGAGAAATTAAAAGAAGATTCGTCGGACCCATCTAGATACTCCTCATTTATGAAGTTATTAAAATCTTGGTCGTAGACCTTCCCCGAGGTTGTTATTATATTGTTCGATCCTTCGTTTTTGTCTCTGTCCGTATCGAGTCCGCTGCCGAACTCGTCCTGCTCATCGGCTATCCTCTCATTGGGGTCGTTACGTCTGTTCCGTTTCCTCTGCATCGTCTAAGTGGCGCGTTGTGGGAGGCCAGGATGGAAAGATGCGAAGACGCCACGAGGCAAAGATGCAACGATGCAGAGAGGGTGTGCCGCTTTGATGCCCCCTCAAACGGCCAAACGGGACGGTGAAGCGGCTCAGAAATTTAGCACTTCAGCGGCGAAGCGTAAAACGCGGAACACACCACGGGGGAGGAACACCAAAAGGGGAAACGCCCAAACGCACACATGCTTTACGCGCTTCCATACACGGAGGCTTTTCCTTCCTTGCGTGTTTTTTTTCCCCCTTCCCCGCTTCTTTTCTCGCAGGAACAGAGCAAATAAGTGAGTCAACCCGCGCTGTGCACAACGTCCATGTCAGCGTAAAAAAGGTCAATTCACCTCCTAAGCTGGAGCTGAACTCGTTGGTACCTTCGATAGACCTTTCTCACATAAGCCTGCGTTTTGTTTTCCCCCCAAGTGTACATACATGGGTTTACTCCCTCGCAGGTGGCTCGTTCGTATGCTTGCTTTTTTTACACTTTTTTTATTCTTCTTTTACTGTTTTTTTTCTTTTCCACCACTTGACGACCGTACACATGAAACATCCGTGCCGTTCGTAATAACAGAATAATTTGTTCACCAGAAGAAGTAGAATGAACATTAAGAAAGGGAAGTTCTGCTTGGTGTGAGCTTTTTTTTTTTTTTTTCATAATTTGGTTAGCTGCACCGTTTTTTTTTTTTTTTTTTTGGGGGCCCATTTAGTGATCTTGCCTATGAGAAAAGGATGGAAAAAAAAACAGGCTAATTGAAAAAGCGGGCGGGGGAGCGACAAATATACCTACCCCATCGATCATCTGACGAATTGGCACTGTATAATTTTTGTCTACTCAGACATACGCGGCACACACCAGTTGGGGGGAAAAGAAAAAGAAGAACTATAACCTGTCCAAGTGAGCAGTAAAACAAAGGCATCGAAAGGTTGGACGGACTTGGTCGTTAAAGGAAACTCGTCCGCCAGTAAGCCTTCACTGTGATCACACCTATCCGTGAGAGAGTAAATAAGAGGTCTCTTAAATAGTTAATTTCCACTGTGTGACACCTCCTTCGCGCGTACACGATGCGCTCAACGAGAGGATGATTGACCGATCTACTGAAGTAGTGGACGTCAGGTTGAGGCCCCTCTGGGGAGGGTAGATATATATTCGTATGCGACTCAAAGGGGTGGTCACCAGACGACCTTCGCACCGTCGTTGTGCACTCCTCACATGTTTCACTAAGTTTTCGCCGTCCCTCTTCCCACCTCTACAAAGGGGGTCATTGCTGGTTTGTTCAGAATACCCCTCGGGGGGCGGGATTTTTCACGAAAGGGATGCCCAAGGGAGGCCACTTTAAAACGGTGGACAAAGTTTGCAGGTGATTAGCATATTATTTTTTTCTTCTTTTTTTTTTTTTTTTTGGTGAGGGTAAAAGTAGACAATTGCTCCACGCGGAAGGGGAAAATGTGATGCGAATTCGCTAGGGAACACCTCACCGGAGTAGACACTATCTTGACTTTTCACTACTCTTTTATTTTTTTTTTTTTCGTTTTTTTTTTTTTCTGTGTGCACGATTCACGCGACTGTGAAGTTATAGGCGCACTGATGAGCGGGGTCATCCTCCATTATCGCCAATGCGAAAAGGAGAAAAAACTGTACTTACTGTTCCTTTCCACTCTGAGAGGCTTCCCCTTCGCGCTGCCATCTGTGTATTTATTGTCTATTGTGTATTGCCCATTCCGCATTCCCCATTTGCTCACTCCTGGGGGGAAAGACGAGAGGGTCGCCCCCCCCTGCGCAAGAGCATGTGCGTAAGGAGGAGGATGCGAATGAACATACACAAAGGCATACGCACGGATTATTTTTCCTCCCCGTTCGGATATAACTCGATTTCACGTCCATTTGGCAATTCCGCTTGGGGAGGGTCCCTTTTGGCTCAGGGCGGTGAGAAGGTGTACCGACGCGGACACGGACAGGGATATCCCTACCCCGCCGCTCCCCCTGTGTACTTTCCTCACGTTTCTTCTTCTTTCCATTCCTCCTCCTTGAATTCGCCAAAATCGCCACCCAAAATGAGCAAAATAATTCAGCAGATATTTGAGGACTACAACCGGTCCAGGACGCAGTTCACCCAGAGCATATACGACATGTGTCTAAAGGCACACAACATGGAGATAATAATCAGCACGGATATCATAATTATGATTCGGCCACTGATCCTTGACAAAGTTCCAATCGTCCAGCAGAATGCCACTCAGATATTAGCCAAAATGGCTAGTCACTCGGAGGAAGTGGCTCTCACGATTTTACAAAATGATGTCTTACCACATCTAGTCTACTGTCTAAAGCATGAAAATAAGAATTATCGAAAAAATTGTGCCAATACATTGAAGTGTCTAGCTAGCCATAATGCCAAGCTAGCCAATTTAGTAGCGGAGGAGGAAAACTGTATTGATAATCTTATGGATTCTTTGGACGAATATGACATTAGATTGAAGGAGGCATGTATAAATGCACTTTGCGCGATCGTGAAGAATGACGTGGATTTGTCCAACAAACTGATGGCAAAGGGGATCATCCCTTTGGTGATTCTCTCCCTACAGGAGAAGGATACAAACCTAGTGAGGAGTTCATTAAACATATTAACAGAGCTGAGTAAGCAGACCAACGAGATCGCTAAGGAGGTGGTCGATAATAATGCTCTTCCGCATCTGATAAAATTCTTAGAACACACAGATGTGCAGGTAAAACGTCATGCGTGTAACTGCCTCGCTCAAATCGCAAAACATAAAGAAGACTTAACTGAACTTATAATTGAAAATGACGTGTTTCCAAGAATCATTTACCTCCTAAACGATAGTGACGATGTGGTAAAAAAGAACTGTGCCAATTGTTTAAAAGAAATGAGTAAGCATAATGAAGATATTTGTAAGATTATTACCCGTGCAGGTAGTCTTCCCTTCCTATGTGAATGCATTGAAAAGACCTCTCGGGGTAGTGTCCGACTGCCCGCTATCCTATGTATAGGCTTCATTGCGTCCTTTTCCGAATCGCTAAGCTTAAATATCATTTTATCAAATGCTATTCCTATTTTAAAGAAATGCCTAATTGAAGAAACGGAGGATTACATCAAAGCTGCATGCGTCTGGACGGTTGGAAATATCGGGAAACACTCTTCCTCTCATGCTAGCAAGCTATCCGATGAGAACCTCCTAATCATTTTAGTAAATCTGTACAATGCGAATGACTCCTCGGATGATTTGAAAAAGAAAGTGAAACTCTCCTTCAAGAGCGTCATTCAGAAGGTCATCGATTTGGAGTCCCTAGAACCCGTTTTCCTCAAAGCGACGGCTAAGCTAGCCAAATACTGCATCTGTCAGTTCGCAAAAATTATCCCCAAGAATCCCACCTATAAGAAGTCCTTCATCAAGTCGGGCTGCTTGAAGTACCTGCAGGTGGGAAGCGCCTACATGCACATACCGTTTGGCGTACCTCTACCCACACGTTGGCCGACAACAGTTCATACGCTCCTGGCCCCTCACACGTTTTCCGACAACCCCCCCGCGCAGGAAATAAAGAACTCCGAGGAGGCCAAGAAAATCGAAATGGAGATCAACACCATCAACAAGTCCTTCCCAGAAGATATCATCAACTATTACACCCCTGGCTACTCAGAGACGTTAATAAAGAGGATTGACCAGGCGGGGAAAAGTTAAAGCGGAAGCGGCAGGAAGGGGGGAACCTTCCCTTTGTGTCCGCCTACCCCGACCCCTTCACTACTCAGTGTCGTTTTTAATTTCACATGTGCTGCGTTTACATGTGGAGATTTCTTTTCTTTTTTTTTTTTTTACTGTGCACCGCTGCCTCCCCCCTTTGGGAAGAACTTCCCCTCATAACCCCTTGTCAATAAACTTTTCCCCCACAACTCCATTTTATCAATTAGGAAGATTTATTAAAATATACCCTTCCCACGAAGGTGTACTCATCCCACAGGTGGGTCTATGAGGTCACCCCTAAGTGTACACTACCCAGTGCAATTGCGCCACTGACTTGGTGAAGGACTCTACAAGATGCGATGCGGAATTGGGCGGGCGCAGACCATTCTCTGCCTTTCTTCCTGATGAAACGGGCATGTAGGGTTACACTTGTTGGTCAGTTCTTCGCATCGGCATTCGTCACCGCTGTTTGGTTTTCTTCACCACATGGTGGATGCAGAGATGCCAGCTAAAGGGGTGCTTCGCCACATCCTGCAACGTCTCGTAAGGTGGACTAACAGCTTCTAAGGCGGCCTACCCCCACGTAAGGCCCTTTCATGAAACCGATACTGAGGAGAATAGCCCCCAATGTGCTGCCCGCCCCCAATGTGCTGCCCGCCCCCACTGCTTTCTCATCATGCCGCTCGCACCTCCCGCGTGGGGAAAATGCACAAAAGGGGAAGCCCTGGGAAGGGGGAAAAAAAGCCATCACAAGGGGTTCCCTCGCGGAGCATGAACAGGACGTGATAAATTGTATACGAAACAGGATGCCAAACGGAGAGCGGCTGATGCCATACGAAGAGCGGCTGAAGCCAGAAGGAGACCGGCTGATGCCAAACCAAGATCGCCTAATTGCAAATAAGATAACTCAACTACTTCAGCACTACAGTCGACACAGTTATCCTAATGGGAATGTCCTGCAACTGATACGTTCCTATGTCAAACATAATGTAGACAGCTTCTCCCTAATCAGACTATGTGGGTACGTAAACTATTTTCTAAATTTGAAGGTGAAAGGGGATAGAAGTTTCAATTTCGTCATCACCAATTCGCTCATAAAGAAGATTAAGAATGACGAGTTTGTCGACCTGTACGGCGTTTGCTTAATCGCTAAGTTTGTCCTGAGGGAGAGGGTTAAAAATGGAGACCTCCTCTCCTTGCTGGGTTCGCTCGTACGAAGCAAAGGTGACGCAACGGCTAGTCCGTTTGACGTGTATAATTTGGTAGTTTCTCTTCTGAGCATTCAAAGCGAGGGGCTGCTCCGGGGGGACCTGTCGCCCACAAAATGGGGCACAGAAAGAAGCAAACAAAGCAGCAGACAAACTTCTACTCACGACATTGCCACTCACGACACTGCCACTCACGACAGCGCGTACCCCTCAGATGGAGTGACCCACATGAACGAACAAAACGTGCACGCACTGCTCCATCTATACCTTAACGCACGAAGAGTAAAAAACGAAGAACTCGTCCTAATTATCAACACCCTCAGGAGCATGGACAGAACGGCTTTCTTCTACCAGATGAATTTAACCAAAGATCAGAGGGTCCAACTTTACGAGGCTCTCCTAAGACGAGTGAATTTCGAGCAGAGGTTCCACGGGAAGGTACTTGCGCTCTTCCTATTTAATTTACGAAAAATGGTCAAATTGGGGGAAATATCCGAAGGGGTCTTTTTCTCCACTGTGCTCAACTTGGGTGCGGCCTTCAGGGAGGCTGCCGCGGGGACCAAGTTGCAGGCGATGTGGGCGGAGAATCCCACTCTGAGAATCCCCAAAGGTGTAGAAATTCCGACGGGGGACGTTACGAATGGTTTGAGTGGCCTGGATGGTCCCGATGGTATGGATCGTCTCCATGGCAACCTCGTGGGGGAGGCTGCCCAGGGGGGGCCCCCACAATTGAGGACACATTTTACCCTGCAGGAGATCGGCATGGTGCTGCAATTTTATGACGCCCTGATGGGGGTCTCCCAGGGGAAGAGGGGCAGCACGGGGGGTACCTTGCAACCGGTGCGACACACCGCATTTTCACAGCAGGGTGGAAGTTTTTACGACGAAGGGGCAGGTGCAGCGCGGCGGATGGAGGGACCCACGGGGGAAGAAGGCGCTGTAGCTGCGGCCAACCCCCCTGTAAAGGACCTTTCTGAAGACGCCCCGGTTGAGGAGACGCCTCCCCTAGCTGAACTGTACGAACCGTCAGTACACCTGCTGAAGGAAAGCCTCCTTCTTTACGCCCAAGCGAGTTACAAAAAAAAGGTAAAAATGAACACCCTCGATTTCTGTACTCTACTCAAGGGACTCTCAAATGTTTTCCAAAACACATTCCTAGATAGAAACATACTTCCCCTTTTTCAAAACTTTCTAATATATAATGGGAAGAGGATTAAAATAAATGAGTTGCAAATGATCTTAAAGTTAATTCTGGAGAAGAGAAAATTGGACTTATTCTCTCTCTTGTGTGGCGGTAGGAGTTGCTCCATTTTCGAGCCCCTGCAGAGTGTACTCTTGACAACGGTCCTGAACGAATCACCTAACTGGTGGAATCAGGAAAGGATGGAAGCATGCATCATGTGCTTCTACTATTTGTCCTTCTTAAACTTCAACCGGAATACGTACCTCGTGGTGAACCGATTTGTAATGAATCACGTGACATACGGCCGCGCCGTTGCGCTTGTGCCCTACGTTGTTCTGAGCAAATTTAACTACCACCTGTTGGAGGTGAGAGCGGTCAGGAGAGCGGAATCGGTTATAGTGTCAGAAGCAGTGGGAGAAGCGGAATCGGTTAGAGGAGCAGAAGCGGTGGAAGAGGCGGAATCGCTTAGAGGGGCAGAAGAAGCGGCAAAAACCAGCAACGACGAACTGCCCCCAAACGGGCAAATCACACCTAACTTCGACAGGATGGACACACTCTTTCAGTTAATAAATCGACACTTCGAAAAGTATAGAACCTTCTTTGTGCTAAACTGTCTTTACGCGCTTACCAAGTTTGTAAAGGATAACAGGACAATCGGTTTGCCACCGTTTTCGAATTTTTCCTTCCCCGAGTTATTCAGCAAGTTGAGCGATCGGCTGTTAATGCAGAGTGGAGTGAGAAGGCAGCCAGAGGGGGACAACATCCGCACTCATTATGATTTCTTTGTGAATTATGTGAAGTACAATTACTGCCTACTATTCCTTTGTCAGTATGTCGATTTGGAGATTTTTCTCCAGAGGGTTCCCTTAGAGGTTGAATTTCCATTTGGATTTTACACCCCTTTTAATGCCTACCTCACCGCGGAGTTTTTAGCCAACTATGAGCGGCTGTTGGGGAGCGGCCGAGTTAGCGGCGGAGTTAGCGGCCGAGTTAACGGGGCTGTTACTGGGACCAATTCACTTCCGTTCTCGCGAGAGGTGATGAACTCCCCGTGGAGAGAAATCCAAATGGAGAAAAAAAAACTGCTGAAAAATGTAACCAAGTACGCAGACGCGCACTGCAAGGTGATGAGCATACACGACCTTATACACTTGATCAAGGCGTTCAAAGTGGTAGCCCCTTTGCTGGGAAGTGGCCATCTGTCTACCCTCCACACGTGCATGTCAAATCTCCCTTTCAGCGGAAACGTTAAGACGAGCACCAGCTTCGAGCTCCTAACAGAATTGATCAAATTTATGTACCACTTTGAATTGCAAAACGGGGAAGTGTTTGACGACTGCCACGATAGGGTAGTGGACATGTTGATACTCGCATTCAGAATTGTTTTTAAAAATTTACCTGACCGTACAGACAATAACTACCTTGGCATGCTGCAGTTTTCCCTCCTGTATGTGTCTCACTTTGTGCGCGGAGCAAATTTGCTTTTCAATTCGCTATCCCTCACCGATTTGAAACGGGCGGATTACTTCACGAGCTTGTCGCCGATGAACTTGGACAAGTACCCCCAATCCTCGTGCACATTTCAGGTGAGATAATCTCACGGGGGGCGAATCCCCCTGTGTGTGTTCGTTTGTTTGGCTCGCTATTTGTGAGGCAGCGACAGAGTGTGCACTACGTTAAGCGCTTCGCTGCACTTGTGCACACGTCTGCCCAATTTAGCACACCTTCTCACCTTTGCACAATATTTCCACTCCTTCCCTATGCAGCTACAAATTTTAAAAGTCCTTAAAGGAGTTGTCAAAAATGATAAGAGGCTACTAAATGAATACCGCGTCGGCGACACACCGTACACGGTTGACATTCTTATAACGTAAAAAAGGGAAAGAAAGATGGGGGAGAAATAAGTTAAGTGAACCAAAAAAAGGGAAGACGCGTTTTTTTAATGTATCCCTTTCAGTGCGCACTGTGGAGCGGCATCGGACAGCGGTCGGTATGCGTCCCTCTCGCGCAGGCGCCAGTATTTTTTCTGAACGTTTCGCATGTTTTGTCTGAACAGTTCACATGTTTTGTCTGAACAGTTCATATTTTTTTCCTGAACTGTTCATATTTTTTTTTTTTTCTGAACTGTGCATTCTTTTTTTTGTGTTTGTTACTTTTGGCCGACTGCGCCATGGGTTGCCCCACTACGGGAGGAAAATCCCCATTTTGCAAAAACAAAACTGCGCTTAATGTGCTACTCGGAGGGTTTACTCGGATAAACGCTGTCCAAAGTTAAACCTTTTTTTGTTTTTTTTTTATATTCAAGAAATGTCCACATGTGGCCGTAAAATTGCTGTCCTGGGGGGGTCCGTCCTGCCTTGGATAATTCTTTGATACGTCCCTTCTACGCTTTGTGAATATGTCTACGCTTTGTGAATATGTCTACGCTTTGTGAATATGTCTACGCTTTGTGAATATCTCTACACTTTGTGAATATGTCTACACTTTGTGAATGCCCCCCCGAGCTTCTCCATCTAACAAAACGGGTGTGTCTACAAATGACGTCTTCTTTTCTTCACTTTCGTAAACAGCTCGGTGACATACCGCGTGGGAGGCTTCAACAGGTGGGAGTTGCTCCATGGGAAATGTTTTAAACGGGGCTTCGTATAATCATTTGTATAGTCACACGTTCGTCCGTCACGTTCATGTGCAACTTCTGTCGTTACTTCTTTTGTCACCTTCTGCGGGTACTCTTCTTCTTCCGCCGCGCCTGTGAACTGGAGGACCTCCTGCTGGAATGCTCTGATGCGCGCGAAGGGGACGAGCTGGACCTCCGGCCATCTCTGAGGCGTCTCCTTTTGTCACCGCCAGCCCTCTCCTTATGCTCCCTCTTAACACTGTGCTTTGTACTTGTATGTTTATGCTTCCCCTTGCTCTTCCCCTTATGTTCATATTTTATCGAAACAGTCTTCCCATCAATCTGTCCACCATTCATATATTCCTTTGCGATCGTCGCATCCATTTCGTTTTCAAATTTTATTCTGGCGCACAGGAAATTCCCCCCCCCGTTGCTCCCACTTACATTTTCCTCATCGAGCGAAATGTGGATGTCCTTTAAGTTCCCAAAATTCAGGAAAATTTCCTTCAGGTGATCTGCTCTTACGTTTTTTGTTAAATTGTAAACATATAGGCAGTTATCAGTCATTTCGTCTTTCTCTGTTCGGAAGGGGGAAACGGCAAATGGGGAAGCATCAAATAGGGACGCCGCAAATGGGCCAATCAGAATAGCATAACGACTGTGTCAGTTCAGCAGGAATTTCCCCTCCTCTATTTTTACCTTCTTGCTTTTTTTCTATTTTTTTAACAAAGGAGAGGCGAATTTCTCTTCCTCTGAGAGTCTCGCGTGGGGTAATCACCTCGTTTAAATTTATACGCCCAATAAGTGGTACATTTTCAGGTTATACCCCCCTGAATGCACCTCATGAGAGAAAAATAAATGGATCTCCTCACTCGTCCCGCATATACTACTCCTATGTGAATGTTGAGAGGGACGAGACCATCCAGCTGGTACATCGCTTCGTGGGAATGCCCAATGAAAAGGCAGTCACCGCTACGATACGTGCCATATTTCCCCGTGACGCCAGGGCCAACCCGTACTATAGCGAATTTTTCCGCTTTACCCTCCCCGTTTCCCTTTGCATGCCCGCCCAAGGCACCCAAATGAAAGTCACGGACCAGTTGCGATGTGGCTTGCCCACATGTAGAAGGTAGTTCACTAAGGGTGTACAATTTCCCACATGGGCTATAGACCCCTACTACGATTCAGTAGCGAAAAAAGAAAGTAGCTGCACTGATAAAACAGTCATTCGGAAGAAATTACCAAAATTCATCGCGTAAGGAGGAGGGCCCCTTAAGGGGAGGACAACAAGTGGTATTCTTTAAATTTAAAAAGTTTATCTTTCCTTTTTTTTCGTTTTTTTTTTTCCTTTTTCGTAAATTCGAAAATGCTACTTAAGGTTTCTTCAGAAAAGACAAACAAATGGCGTGCACATGTAGAGGAAATCACACAAGTAGCACGCACAAGACAGGGACAAAAAAAAGCCCAAAGTAGGGGGGAAATTGGGACAGACAGAGGTCAACATTAGGGCAAAATTGGGCTAAAGCAGAGGCCCAAATGGGGGGAACACAGTTGAATGAGAATTCTGCGCGCACTTGGAGAAATTTCCAAAATGGACAAAACAAAAGGGGGAGAAATCAAAAAAAGAACGGAAGAGTAAAACAGAACAAATAAAATAAACAAAATAAAACAAAAAGAAAGAGATGTGTGAAAGGGGGGGTTGAATACAGGGACGCATACTTATGACGAAAAAATTTAAGTCCAAATGGAAGCTGTCATGGGAGAATGTGCAGATGGGCGCGCACACCATGTCCCCATTGGGGGGAAGTTGTCACGTAGAGGGGTTAGCTGTTGCATTGCAACTTTGCTCCCCTGTTTTATGGACTCCCCGGGGAAACTCTCCCTTCCCCCCCAGTTGCTGTATGTCCCAGATATGTCTAACTCGTCGGCTGCTTTGCCCATTTCGTTGGTTGTCTCCTCCCTCGCTGCTCTGCCCATTTCGTTGCTTGTTTCCTCCCCCGCTGCTTCGCCCACTTCCTCGCATCACTTCCTCGCATCACTTCCTCTTTTTGGACTCGCGCTGAGCCTGGGCGCCCTGGGGCGCGGCGGCTACATCGGTGGGACCCACCCGGGAGCCCCCCTTCTTATATACGCAGTACTGCACCAAAAAAATAAAAAACACAATGTCGTTGCCCAGGGCGTTCCACTTGTGCATAAGGGGAATGCGCAGCACGAGCGCAAACAGGTCATCCACGAGCACATATGGGAGAAGAAAGAAGAAAAAAAACAGCGGAACGCGCTCCACCGTCTTGGTGTAATAATTTCGCAAAATCTGGGGACATATGAAGAGAAAGTTAAACAAATAGGAAGAGAGAGCAGCCGAGTGAATGATGAAGGCGTACACGGAATCATACGGAGTGTACATAAAATTGTATGCACACATGGATACTACGGTGCAGATCATGACGTTTGGCATCTTCATTTTGATATATTTTTCGATTTCCTCCACCTTGGTCCGCGACTGCTTCTTGTGCATCCCCCCGCCGTTGGCGATGCTTGGGCTGCCAGTGCCGCCTCCCCCGCCGCTACCCTCGATATCCTCCGTGTTTCTCGTAATGCACACGTACGGATAGACCTGCATAAATTCAATGTCATAACGATCCAGCAGCTTCCAAAGACAGACAGCCATCTTGGCCACGCAAAAGAGCATCAATATTTTGCAGTCACTTCTATTCTTCAAATAAAGAAATATGAACGAGGTGAAGAGTAACTTAAAATGAACGGTGCCTGATGGGAAGGAATATAAGTGATTCACCCCGTTCCAGTTAGTCAAGTCAAACACGAGAGACACCAGATCGATTAGCAGAAGGATGAAACAAAGAATACATATGATGAGGCACAGATGGATATTCCCACAAAAGTGTATGACCAAGTTATCCAAATCGTGTGACGCAAATTTATATTTCTCTTTCGCGTAATTCACATTAAAGATGACGATGTTGTAGAGATTGAACTGGGGGAGGCTCATTGGAGAGTATTCAATTTCAATAGTATTTTCACGCTGCGTATGGTTGTCATTCGAGTGTGTCACATTATCTTCTTGTGTGTGTTTTTTTTTTCTCCTTCGTCCGAGGTTTTCCTTCTTTGCCTTCCCTCCGATTTGAAGCAGCTCATATTCATCTTCCGGAGTCAGGTGATCATTGTAGTAGGTTGGAAGGAGGTACATACTATTTTGTTTGTCCAGAAATATGTTCGAGAAAAATCCAATTTTATTTACGTTGATATCATTATGCTCGATGACAGGGCCAAATTTTACCTTCTTAGGAATGTAAAATTTTTTCAGTTTTGTTTTTTTTTTCACATGTCTTCTTTTTGGCCTCATTTTTTTGTTTTTTTTTTTTACATCTTGGGGAGGCTCTCTTCTGGCGCTTTTACTTTTCCCACGTTCTGACGCGTCACCTGTGTGGGTCTCCTGCTCATTTTCTTCTTCGACCTTGTCCTCGTTGTCGTCGTCTTCCTCCTCAGCCTCGTCTTCTCCGTCTGCGTTGTCGGCGTGCTTCTTGGCATGCTTCTTGGCATGCTTCTTGCCGTGCTCCCCCTTGTACTGACCGTTGTACACCTCCCGTACCTCATCATTTTCTTCTTCCTCCTCGTCGTCGTTTTCTTCCTCTTCTTCTTCCTCTTCCTCCTCCTCCTCGTCTAGGAAGCCCTTCCAGAGGTATTTCTCCTTGCGAGTCCACTTCTTCCCCCCGCCTCCCTCCCTCGTGAGTGCACTGGTGACGAAGCCATGTCGGTAGAGTTCTCCATTCACGTAGGTAAGTATGTGCAGGTAAATCTCTTTCCTCTTCTTTATGAGCTTCTTCGGGATGGTAAGCTCAACGGAAGGATATTTCCTCGGCGCGAGGAGGTTCCACCACTTGGTTCCTCCGCCTGGAGGATGACCATAACTCCAGTCATACGAGACGTTGTTAAAATTATACACGTTAATAAAATCTTTTTTTTTCTTCAAATAGTTCTCTTTCTCATTTACGTATCTGTTCAGGTCAATATCTTCTTCACATGACATGTACAGGTGATAATCCACTTTGTCTTCTTGTTTGAAAAAGTTTGTGAATGCCCTATGAATATATTTCTCACCAACGTGAGGTTCTTTCTGCTCCTTTTCCTCTTTTTTCCCATCTCTTGTGTGTTCATACACGGGGGTCCTTACATTTTGATAAACATGATATGAGCAGTACACAATGTAGTAGCATATGATTCCCACTGCGAATTTTATCATTTTTCAGTGCATCCTTTCGGTTTGTCTTCGCTCTGGGGTGGTTGTGGCACACTCGCTTCGCACAAGGTTGCAGGCATGTGGATGGACACACCGGACAGCTGCCCACGAATGGCTCCTCACGAGGGACCCCTTACAGATAACAGGTAAAGCAACGCGTCCTCCCCACCGCTATCGCTGCTGCGCCGCAGTGGGGGGTAATTCACACTGGGGGGAGAAGGGGCGAGACGGGGCGAGACGGGGCGAGACGGGGCGAGACACATGATTCGCGCTATCAAACGGGGAGGACTTACCTCAACCTGGACTTTCTTAAAAATGACGCGTGTGTAGACGCGAACGCGTGATGGCTACTTGCGTATGGAGCACGCACGCATGGTGGATTTGATTTCCTCTCGCTGTGTACACTCTGGCATTTTTATGTTTATCTTTCCGTTCGCGTTTGTATTTCTTTGTTCGTTCGTTCGTTTGTTTGTTCGTCCACTTGTTTGTTTCCTTTCTGTTTCTTTTTTGTTTTTTTTTCCAATTCAGTTGAAGACACTTCGCGGAGAGTGACTGTTTTTTTCCTTCGCCGGGAGTGAAGCGATATATATATATTTTTTTTTTCCTTTTTTTCTCTCTCTGTGTCATTCGTTGCTTCTCACTTCTCCGTTACGCAAAAAAGAGAAAAAAAAAAAAAAATCGTTTGACAAATGACCAATTGTGAGTGTTCCTGAACGGTTAGCAATTCCTTGCTCTTTTTTTCTCCTTCCCCCGTATCGAGTTGCTCCGCTATCGCGTATGCAGAGGGGGAACATGTCGATTTGGGGGTCCCCCACTGCTGATTTGGAATTTGAGCTTCCGCTTCGCCAGCTGCCGCTTCACAGTCCTGTTATTTTTTTGAGACGCGCAAAGTTAAGATAAGAAGAAAATAAAATAAAAAAGGAAAAAACTAGAAAATAAATAATAATAAATAGATAAGAAAAAACT
This sequence comes from Plasmodium inui San Antonio 1, assembly GCF_000524495.1. Lineage (NCBI taxonomy): Eukaryota > Apicomplexa > Aconoidasida > Haemosporida > Plasmodiidae > Plasmodium > Plasmodium inui. The sequence continues at coordinate 174,863 of NW_008481842.1, forward strand.
ACCCTACTGCAGTTGTATGCTCGCATGTATGCAGAAACATGTTGTGCACACGGGGGATTGCGGATGCGTAGGACCAGCACTGCGCGCACGCCTGGGTGTGGTCTCCCCGTGCTCTGGACGCAGCCACCTCCTGATATGCAGTTAGGCATCGCTTCATCTGTGCTTATCATCCAGCCGCGCACCCCAACATGGAACTCAACGCGAGCGGAAAGCAGGAGGTGAAGAAAAACGCGCAGATCCAAGTCAACAACATTAACAGGATTATCCTGAATATCCTATGCGCGGAAGCATTAAGGAAAATAAAATTCATCCTGCATGTGCTGAGAAAGCTGCTGCAAAAGAAGACGAACATTCTGCATGTGTATATCACCAACGACATTCACCACCTGTCCACGGAGAACAGCCGGAAGAAAATGTTAGGGGGGGAGGGGGAAGAGTAGTGCAAACGGGGCGCGAAACGACAGAGCGATCGAAGCGATAAACCGTCCATCAGCGAATCCACCAAACCGCCTATCGAACGAACGCCTTACCCACCCCGCAGCTTCAACACCCTACAGGAAGGAATCGAGTTATGTGAAAATGAAAGCCACTACCAAGTCATAAAGGGGAAAATCGAGGAGTACCTTGACGCCCTCAGTGAGACCAACGAAATTTTGTGCCAGAATTCTCCCGCCGACAGGAACTTAAAGGTTAGGGGGAAGGGGAAGGCCTCAGGAAAATAAAAAGAAGTGAGACAAGCGGAACCAAAAGGGATGAATCATTTCCCCTTCTGCCCTGTCTGACACCTGCACCCACTGGTTCCCCGTCCCCCCAACAAACAGGACAACCGAAACAAAATAATCCAAGATGGCTCGCTGTTGCTGAATATATTCCTCAATATGAGGAGGTTGAACTTTGCCTCCGTTGTGAAGGAGCTGGACGCCTTCAAGGAGGAGCAGAACCTCCTGCTGAGCGTAAGGGATGCGTGAAGTGAAGCGGCTCTGAGGAGAGGTGGCATGTTCATACCACCCCGAACCCGTGTGCTGCCGCACCGATTACCACTTACCCATTACCACTTCTTACCCTTTCCGGAATCCTTCCTCCCCCCCCAGCTGAGGCAAAACGTGTACCACAAAAAGCAAATCGTGCACATCCTAAAGGATCAAATAAAAGAGCAAATCGAAACGACGGATAAGAAAAAAAAAATGATTCAAGAAAAAATTGAAGAAACAGAAAGAAGGAAAAAGATATTTTTCGTAAAGTCAATGCTGTACTATATGTACAAGAAGGAGTATGTCCAGGCGACTTCCTCCAGTTATGAGATGAATATGAATTTTAGACATCACTCGACGAAGGAGGCCAAGGACATGATGGAGAAGGATCTGAAATCCTATGCCAATATTAACGATTACATAAAAGGCTTCTTGAATAAACGGAACGACAACGTAAGTGCGTCCCTAGGCGGGGGGGGGAGCGGCGAAATGGAGCAGGCAAACTGCAGGGAAGCTGATTGCGGTAGAGCCCATCGCGGCTGAACCCACCGCGGTAGAGGTCCTAACCCCAGTCCTCCCCTTCTCCCTTACCCCCATTCGAAGCTGCAAAACGTCCACGACGACCTCGTCGAATATTACAAAAAGGAGAGACGAAAAAGGATGCAGAAGCTGGAGCAAATAAAAAATGAATTTAAGGACTCCCTTAGGGAAATTCAGTTGAAGCAGGAACAAATTGTACGTCCGCGGCATCGCGCCAGATGGGTGACCCCATAACATGCGGTCATTATAACACCGTGCAGTAGACCTACCCACATAAGTACACATGTGTAGACGGTCTGGTCGGAGGAGCATTTATACTATGTCGGACACAAAAAAGACAGAAAAAAAAAAAAATTATTCCCCCGTTGTGGGGCACTCCCCACTTGGTGTAACCCTCTTCCATCACCCGTGCAGGCAAAGTACGATCAAACGAACAAACAACGGGAGGAAGAAGAAAAGGAAAAACTGCGCAATGAGATTGACGAACGGGAGCATTTGAAGAAGCACAGTGAGTACGTCCTATTTTTGCAAGACATAGCTCGAAGTAAGATAAAGGACTACGAAGAGAAGAGACGCAGAAAATTGAGAAAAAACGCAGCAAAGAAGAAAAAAAAATAGGATCACCTTCCTCCCCGGTGGGAAGAAGTTGGATGATTCATCCCCTTCGCAGGTGGTCTTCTCAGTGGCTGCGAAAAGGAACAGCTAAAAGAAGGTGTTCCCTCCACGGGATGCTCCCTTATGAACAAATGGGTATGCTTATGTATGTGTGACACCGGGGAAGAGGGACCCACACAGCAATTTGAAACACAGCCGAACGAACGAAAAATTCAGGAGATCAAACACACGCAGTCGCAGTAGAGGGATAACATATTGAGGTACATTCTTTTATACTGATCCGATTTGGGGAGTACGTCAAAGGTGTACAGATGTTTTTTGTTTCCTTTTTTTTTCTTTCTCTTCCGCGGGGTGAGGAAATCCTCTCCATATGCGCTGCCACTCATCGTGATATTTTCGCGGCGGGGATCGTCGTTGGACAGGCCGGATAAATCGGATAAATTGCGCAGGTGGTGTGGATCGCGGTGTTCCCCCCCGGTGTGCCGTTCCCCGTCTGAGTCGTCCCTCGGAGCAGCGACATCAGCTCTGCTTCCCTCCTCAGGGGTGCCTCTCTCCCTGTCACGAGGCGACGCACCGGAGTAGCCCCCACTGATCAAATCACCCCGTTCAATCTCCCCCAATTTTCGCTTCCTCCTCACGGAATGTCTTTCGAAGAAGTTATGATTCAATCGCGTTGCAATAGTGCGCTGATCATTTTTGGGAAATCTGTCCGTTCGTTCAGCATCCCGATGATGGGCCCTTCCACGCGCGCGGTAAGTATTTCTTCTCCCTCTGGAGAGTTCGCCCCTACCTGTAGCATAAGAGCAGTCTCTATTTGGAGAACGCTGCGCATCCTTATATGGTCCCGTCACCTTCGAATCGATCGAATTGCCGATGGGAATAGCCACCCGATCGTGGTTTAAGTGTTCGTCAAAATTGACCAAAAAGGAGTAGCAGAAGTGAAAACTGAGGATGTTTTTAAAGAAGGGCACGTCATATATCTCCTTCTCCATGAGCATACTTGGAAAATGATTTCTATTCGGAGGTGAGAAGAGGATCTCGTTCGTGTTGTTGAGGCTATCGGCGCAACTATGCTTTGTCTTCCCATCCATATAATGCATAGAGACATTTTCAGCATATATATTTATTCTTTTTTTATCCTTGACGAAAAGGAAGGCCAAGTTGACAATCACCAGGTTGTATTCTTTCTGCTCATTCAGATTGTATAGTGCTTCGGTGAGGCTCTTCTCCTTCTGCTGCCCGTTCTGCTTCTCTTCCTCCCCCTGGTGCTCCTCTTTTTCGATATACTTTATGTGTATGCCTTTCAGAAGCCGCTTAAATTTGTCCAAGCTGAGAGGTTCCTTCATTGGGGGGAGCTCGAAATGAGTCCCTCTGTCGACTGTCCCCTTTTTAATGTCTTTTACTGTGTGGATGCTCCACTGGGTGGGGTGCCGAAAGGAGTTTCTCCCTTCATCTGGTTCGTGTTGTTCAGCCTCTTCCCCTACGTCGCACAGCTCTGCCCCATGTGGCAGATTCTCCGCTTCCTGATGGAGCTTCCCTCCCTGCTGACGCAGCGTCCCATTTATGAATCCCAAGATGAAGTCAAAATTGGGGGGGAACTTCTCCATCATAATTCTGTTCGTTAAGTAGAGCGCCTTTTTTTTCTTCTTCTTTCCTCCTTTCGATTTTATCCCCCCACGGCCACTCCCTTTCAACATCTCTAGGACTATGTCCAGCACGATGAATGTGTTCAGTGTGGGGAGCACCTCGCTGTCGCACAGGAAGCATTTCATTGGGGGGGGGGGCAAATGCGGGGTAGGGAGAGGGATATACCACGCATAGCGCAGCCGAATTAAGTGCGAGTCACTTATCACACAGATTAGAAGGCACCCGAAAGAAAGGGGATAATATGCCCCTCCTCTAAACACAGTTCTTAAAGAAAGAAAAAATTGAAGAAATAATAGTAGAGCGTTGTATCGACGTGAGAGCTCGACGGGGGGGTGTCCGCGGGCGGGGTGCCTTCCAGTGGCAGACGATGCAGGTGCTCAACAGAGAACAGCTCACGGATGGGTACTTCTTTCATCCCCGCCTGGTTCAACCATTTAGTGATAAAGGCGGGGAAAATATCGTGGAAGGTTTCTTCCTCTATCTTTATTGGACTTCTCTTCCGAACGATTCTTCTGAGTAGGTAGTAAAACTGCAGAGCGGGGAGGAGTTGCCTCTGCTTGTTTCTTCGTCCCTTCGTGCGTACATTCCTGTGTGTGTTCATGCTTCTTTGCGTACCCGCATGCATCCGCGTGGGGTCTTCCCTCTTGCCATTATACTCGGGGGGAAAATCTCTCACACAGCTCAGCAATTTTATATACCTAAGCGATTGGGCCAGAATGGCGCACATGTCAGGGCGATGGGCCCCTTCGTGGAGAAAGTCAACCCCAGTTGGATGGCAGCTTCCCTCACTTTGACTACTTCCCTCATCTGTAACGTCGCTGCTTCGTCCCACGCGCGGGGAAGCATCTCTGATTTTTTCCCGCCACCCGGGATACGTGGAACAAATGAGCATGACGTAAAAATTGATGCACTGTAAAAACGTCGTATCTTCGATGTTCCCTGGATGAGAGACTCCTTCCAACGATGTGGAAGGGGAACCATCCGCATGCTTAATCCACTGACGGGCGTAGTCCCTCTGGAGGGTTAGCATTGAGTAGGTAAAGGGGTGAAAGAGCTGCAAGTCGAACTGCTCCGTCATCAGATCAGCACAACGGGTGGTAGCCAGAATGAACAACATCTTACAAAAGGAGAAAAAGATGTCAGTAAGTAGTGAAATGTCTACGTAACGTAGGAGGAATCTCTTTATTAAGGAGGGCTTCTCTATCTGTTTGGACAAAGCATCCATCTGGTTCATCACATATGTGAGGCGATTCAGGTTAAGTAGGAAGTACGGACTGCTATACAGCTGCACTAACTTAGTAACTGTTCCGTGGCGATGGTCCAACGAGAGGACGTTCTTCACGACACGATTGATTTGAAGACACACGGTTAAGAAGCTCCAGATTTTTGTAAACCGGTACATACATAGGTGGATCTCTCTTGAGGTAGGAGATGTGTGCAATTCTTGGGAGACCAATCTTTTTTCTTCATCCTGATTTTGCACTGTGTAAAAGAAACGAAACCATTTCGATACGTGGAGGAGAAGCACATCAATAAGGGCTTTATCAAAATGGTACAGATTACTACACGAGTCGGTAATTAGTGCAATGTCCTTAAGACTGATTCGGACTTCTGCCTTTCCCCTCTGCTGCTCTGGATTGCTTCTCGTCTTGGCTCCACTCTGCTGGTACCACTTCTGTACACACTCCCCCAACTGCTTTATGTCCCCATCGATGAGGTGAATATCGGTCTCCTTCCCATTCGGGAAGAGCTTCATGAAGTTTTTATATCGGTACAGCCACTTGAGTAACTCTCCAGTGAGACTGCTCTCTGGCGACTTCTTCTCCTCCTTTGTTTCACCCCCCTTGGAGTACTCCTTCCGGGTCACCTGGTTGCTCCTCCGCACTAAGTGCTTGTGTTTCCTCAGGGCTACTTTCCTGTTATTGTCACAGAGAGTGAAATCGATAAAGAGCGAATCGTCCACATGGATTACGTTCCCATTGGAAACCATATCGAATGGGTATCCGTATGTACCCGTTGCATCTTCCTCTGAGGCTTCCCCCGTTTTGCGAACCCTTTTAACTCCATCGAATGTGTCAAATGACTTGTTTGACTCCCCTCTGAATAGCTGGGCATACCTCCGCAAACACACGTTGCGCAAGTTTCTTATTTCTTTGTATCTTGTGAGGCGTAAATCTTGGCCACTCTTCCGACCGCTCTTCGGGCTGCCCTCAACACGTGGCTTAGGCGAGGCCTTCTCGGTGTACCGTTCGCTTCGGTGGAGCTCTGCGGAGGGGGGGAAAGCAAACGATGGCACAGAAGAATGACACCAAAAGATAGCAGAAAAATAATGGAACAAAATAGCGGAGCGAATCATCCTGGGAACACACACGCACCATGCGACACGTCGTACCGTGAGCGCGGGCCAAATGGGACCACCCCACAGCCGCTTCGCTCCTTACCGTCGAAGTGCCTCCGGAAAAGCCTTCGGTTGTGAAGACGAATAGCAGCTGGATGAACGTCACCGAAATGCTTCGACACGACGGAGTCTCTTTTCATTCGTCCTGTCGACTGGTAGGGACCTCCTTCCCCCGTCTGGGTATCGCACTTCACTTCTCCAGAAAGGTGCACCATCTTGGCTCTCCGAAACATGTCCACATTGAGATACTTCAAATGGGACATGTCCCTCTTGTCCCCGTTTCCGTCTTCACCAAGTAGAGTTGATTTTTTTTTTTTTTTTTTTTTTAAACTTTCAAAATTGATTTTTTCACTCTGCTTGTAGAGGAATCTCAGACAAGATTTTGTCCCCCCAATGGGAATGGCGACAGGGGTGTTAGCAGAAGTGTCTTGGGACCCACCTGACGTCCCTTCACTGGAGCGGCGCACATTAGCACTGCTGCTCTTGTGGCACTTCTCCTTTGGGGGAAAGTAATTTGTCCCTCCACTGAGTCTGACGGCGCTTGTTCGGTCAAGTGGAGAGTTGGCCTCCTTTTTACTTTTCTTAATGGCGTCGTGGAAGCACACAAATTGGGGTTCGCCGCGCCTACTCAGGCTTCTATCAAATCGGCTAGCCTGGTGAGTAGCATCGGCGCTAGGGGTGGTTGCGGCGCTACCCTGGTCGGGAAGGGGTGCCCCCCCTGCGAGCAGACACAGGCGAATCATCTGGGATAAGCGGAGGAGCATGTCGGAGGCCCTATGCCCACATGTCCCCAGGTATACAAACAAGCTGAGATACATTTCTAGGTACTTCAAACCGAAGGAGACTTGGCTCATCTGTTTCTCTCTTCCTACCGGTTCTTTCTCTCTAATTATGTTACAAGCTTCTACCTTCATTTTGATTCTCTCTTCGTACAAATGTAGAGGTAAGTGGGACAGTTCGTGGATGGCTCCTCCTCCCCCCGTTTTATTCTTCTTGCCACTTTGTGGTACGGGGGCGGAAGAATTGACGGGGCCTACCAGGTAGGGGTCCTGTTGATGCACCCTCTCGACATGCGCCCGTTTCTCTTCTTCCCAGTAGGGCTGCCAACGGGAACGTCGTCTCCCCTCATCTGTGTGTATCGCTTTATAAGTGGGGGATGCTCCCCCCCCCGGGTTGTCACCCCAGATTGAGATGAAAGGCGCATTGGGGAGAATACCCATAGGGGGCAAAAACCTTTCAAAGAGGAAACAAAAAAAAGGCTCATCGAAATGGTTTAAAAGGGTCAGTATCTTAACGACATATACCACATCTGCATAAGTGTAATGGTAGAAGTTGTTGCGAATCACGTTTAGTACTTTATTTAAAATAACTGTCTCTCTAAATTTTTGCCTCTTTAGCAGTTTCAGAATGGACAGCACACCAGTTGGAGACAATTCGGATCCATGCTTGTCGATGAACTTCCTAATGAATAGAAAAAAATCCGGTTCCAAGTGGACATTATTGTGAAGGAGGGTGTTCACATAAGTAGCAAACTCTCCCTGAGTTATCCAATCGAGATGCCTCTCTACATTTCGGTGCAGATCTCTTATGTAGTCCAAATTGTTTCTCCGACTTTCCTCATTTAGGACAACCCTTAACAGGAGGAAAGTATCTCTCAGGGGCAACTGACAAGCGTAATAACAACACATATGTAGTAACGTGTCGTATATCTCATTTTTTATCTTCCCTTTGTGTAAGAAGTGGAGAACCAAAATGATATGCTTCAAATCTTTGTGACGTTCATTTATCTCCTCTTGGATGAGGTTGAAGAAAAGGAAACTCCCCCCCTCTCGAACTTCCTCCTTGCAGTAGTTAAACAAGCTTAGATACGTTTCTATGTATTTCCTCGTCGGGACATAATTCAGTAAGTTACACAGATGTAGGTAATGTGAGATGATCTTCTTGGACCCTTTATTCATTCGGCACAGCCAGTAGAAGTATTCACTGCTACATTGCAGGAGGGGTAGGTTTTTATACTTTCTCTTGGCGAAGATTTTCAATATTAACAACAATTCATTTTCGTAAAATCTACTCATATTTTTCATCACATACTTTGTTGCAAACCTATACTTGGCGATGTCGTCATTTGGTTGCAACTGCTTTATGTACTTGAGGAGGTATACCTTGTTGTTGTAAATTTGTTCTTCTGCCATGGGGTCGGACTCCTTCGATTTGGGGAACTCGTCTAACGTTCTGTTTCTCGACTCTACTGGGAGATGCAATATTGAGGATGATTCTTCCCCTGTCAGGGCTGTATTCTCTTGTACAATTTTTTCCCCCCCTTTTTCCGCCCTACTGACAAGTGAGTTCTTCGCATCATCGGTGTATGTCCTCCTTCTGATGCCATCATCACGCTGGGGGGGATGATCCCCACGGTTTTTACCTTCATGGAGAGAAGTCCCGTCTGTCCCGTCTGTCCGGTCTGTCCCGTCTGTCCGGTCTGTCCCGTCTGTCGGGTCTGTCCCGTCTGTCGGGTCTGTCCCGTCTGTCGGGTCTGTCCCGTCTTTCCCTTCTTGGAGAGAAGCCCTTTTTTTCTCTCCTTCGAAATAACTCCCTTTTTTAGGCCTCTTCTCCGATTGCTCCTTCTTCTTTGCGATCAAATCGAAGATGCTGCTACAGTAGTTCGTCGAAATGGCCACGAACAGAATCCGCTTCCTCACCGCTGCCTGTTTTGCCATCAGCCTGCTCGCGGACCACTTGTTCGCTGCGTTCACGTGCGTCATCGCTAAATGTTTCATGGTTCGCCAATCTGCCGCGTAGCAGTTATAGGTGACGCTTCTGTTGTGTGCCTGCTCACCTGTTTGCAAAATGTGGGTTTGCAAATTGGGTCTCACTGGATGGGAGTAGCTGCCGACTGCCTCGCTGCGGGTGGCCTAACCGCGGGATGGCCACCCCCCCGCATCTACCCCTACGTAGGTTCACGCAGATACACTGACGAGATGCCCCCTTCTGCTCCCTTAGGAGAGGGGGGGATTGCCTGGATGCCAAGCAGGATGAAATACACTCATGGGGCCCTACCGTCAACCCTACACACTACTGCAGCGGGAGCATAACTTGGAAAGAAAATTAACTAACACTTATCCACCTTAATGGAGATACAAAACGGGAGGAAGCAGAACGGCACATTTAAGGTGAACCTCAAATGGATAAAACGGAATGGTAACAACGCCGCTTCGTCCTCTTCGCTAGGATTAATGACTCCCTTTTTTAAAGTAAAAAAGGGGTTAGGAAAATCCGGAAAAAAAGTGTTGTAACCTCTTTCTTTTTTTTCTTTTTTTTTTTTTTTTTGAGAGGATAAAGGTGCTATACGGGTAGCCAGAACAACGGCCTTTTAAATGGGTCTGTTTTGTGGCTCCTCCGCAGAGGATGGTGCGCACTTGGGCGAATTCCTCTTCTGACGAAATGGCCCCCCATTTCGGCGCTGCTTTGGTGAAGAGGCAGTTGTGCGTACAAAGTGCCGCGAGCAGGCGGGTTGGCCACCTCACCTCATCGCCACTTCTCTTCTTTCCAAACTAGATAGCCCCACTGCGTGCATCTCACAGACCCTTTTGCAGAAACCCGCTTCAGAGGCGAAAGCTTAACTCCCCATTTTTACAAACGGCAAATCGGACAAGTTGGAACGAAGTGACAACGGAGTGGAATAAGAAGGCGACAAAAAAAGAAAAAAAAAAAAAAAATTAAAAACTCGAAAAAATCGAAAAAACAAAACAACGAATGACAAAGATTAATGTAGAGTGAACTGCCCAGCCATTTTCATCTCCACAGTGGGACCACACCCTAAAAAGAGAGAAAAAAAAAAAAAAAAAAAAAAGCAAAATAATTGTCACAAGTGGTGTAATTATTTTGATATAGCTAGTAGGGTGAAACACAGCGTGGGCAAGCACATAACAGATGGACCTCTGCATGTATGCAAAAATGGGCTTCCAGATAGATTAGACATATCTGTGCAGTGGGGATGGTACCCCTCCCCCTCCTTTTTCCCAGGGGTGCAAGGTGGGGCCGGACACTTAAACACACAAAGAAAGGGATTCACAAAATGGGTCATGCATACCGACTGGTGAAAGATACACACCTGCGTATCATCCTAATTTCCCACTTTCGTAGAAAAGAAAGAATGAGATGCTAACTTCGATTGAGTGAGACGGAGGAACCCCTCAAATGGCAGTGATCCAAGCCAGTGGAGGTGTCACGTGAGAAGGCAAACGGGACAAGCACTTCATCGGTCTACACTCTCCATGTGAACACTCTTCATAAGCACACGTAAAGGGTCCAACCCTAACAGCATGGGAAAAATTTCTTCGCCTTAATCTTCCTCTTGCTAACGGCAGGCATTTTCCTAATGCTGCAGGTATGGTCCATTTTAGGCGTCGGGCCAGGGAGGACAGCCTGTTTGGGATTCATCTGCTGCATGTACATCTGAGGGTTATTCATATTTTCAAAGATGGGCATAGAGTAAGGCATGCTATTATAATTGTAATTATTATTTTCACTCAGCATGGTGTTGAAATTTCCATTGGGGATGCTAAAATTGTTCGCATAAGTCATAGGATCCGTTTCTTTCGCTGGGAATGTGTTAAGATAGTCAGGGGAGAAGTGATCACCTGTGCTTGGGTAATTCATGTACATCATATCTTCCCCAGAATGATAATCGTTGAAGTTCAATGGGACTTGGTTAGCTTGAATGGTGTTCTGTGTGTTGTTATAATTCATCAAATTTGTGTAACTATCAAATCCGGTTGTCGTATCCAGACCTGTCTTCATTCCTTGCATGCTTATGGAGTCATTTGGATCTGTATGTATGATACTGTTCATTGGCATTGTGTTGTTGTATGGGTTTGCCCCCTGATCTATGTTAAATTGTGGCATCATGTCAGGTGGATAGCTTTCTCTGTTAATGACATAGTCACTAGGACTGTAGCCATTGGTTAACACTGCTCCATTCATCATATAGTTTGCGTTCATGCTGTTATGCGGGAGGTCCACTGGGTTCATGGCGTATTTTGGATCCTCCTCAAGTCGGGAGGAATTCAAAACAGTTCTCGTTCCGTACGCCTCGTCCATTTTGGTCTCCGAGTCGATCGCTAGGTTGTGCTTTTCGCGGGGGAGATTGAAGTGGAATAGGGAAATGCAGTACGAGGTGGAATAGCGCCAAATGAATTGCTAAGACAAATGCAGGAAAGCCTAAGAAGGAGTATACCTCCCCGCAAACACTAACACTAAAAAAAAAAAAAAATAATCGCACTAACGGCCAAGGAATGCAAAATAGTTTACGTTCTCCTGAATGGCCTTCTCAAGATAAAATTTGCTGCGGAACGAGTCAGCATGCATACGTGTAGGTGTCTGTGTATATACATATATCCACGCGCAAAGATCTTCGGAAAAAAAAACAGTTGGACAGAAGGACAGCGCGCTAGAAGCTGTGGAAACCTTTTTTTTTAAAAAAAGAAAAAACAAGGTAAGTACAACATGGCTGGTATGTTACAAAAAAAGAAGCAGCACAACACACTGCAATGCAACGAATTTTTCCTGGAAAACAGATTTACACACCGTTAGCCTTGAAAATCTACAACTCGAAGTAGAAGTCACAAGTTCATATTAGCATCACAAAGGGGTACAAATTAGACGTTTTTCCACAAAATGGTCGAAGAAATTGAATTCTGTTTGATATTCCTACTGGCATGTAAAAGGGTCATAATAATTATAAGGGCAGTTATTTTCTCTTATCTTAACAAACTGCTCACACGGACAATTTTTTAAAAGGACGCAACTAATTCGCACACAGGTGAAGCATTCTTACAAAAATTGTATGAACAGGCAAGGTAAATTTGGCATTTAAAAAAAAAAAAAAAAAAATCCCTGTGCACACATAGGTACCTTTTAGAACGTGGCTACTTTTTTTTTTTTTTTTTTCTGCATCCACGCTGGCAATGGCACATTTTGAAATGTAGAAATATCGGCTTATAAAGTGGAAGATGCATAACTGAACAAATGTACATATTTTTAACACACATTATTATTCCTCTTGAGTGCGAAAAAGCGTGCATATGCAGGTGTGGGCTTTTTTTTTTTTTTCCAACTTATGTTCTTATTTTACATTGGGCAGTGGCTACTTTTAATTACATGCACCGTTCAGGCGTCTTTTTTGCAAAATGTGCGTACTCGTGCAGAAAGTTGTACATGTAAATCGGGATGACTGCTCCCTTTTTTATGTCCCAATTTCTACTGAAATGGCCAAGGCGGGAAAACGCCAATTTCTGCTTCAATTTCCATAAATTTTTTGCTTTCTTTGCAAATGAGAGGTATGGACGGATTGCTGTTGAGCAGCCTTTCCAAATATTTTGAAAACGCTGGAAAATGCACTTCCTACGTAATGCTCCCAAATTAAAGGGCTACCTTTTCTGAAAAGAGTACAGCGGTTAAAACGTCTGCGTACAAAGCAACTTCGTATCGCTAGAAAGTGCATCCGTTTCGGTTCCTACAAAAGATGCTTCTTTGCCATGTTGCGGCACCACCGCATAGCTATTTTTGCATGATCAAAAGCGACGTTAATCGTGCAGAAAGGCGAGGTCCTCACAGGGAAGCGGGGCGCGGAAGGCGCAAAAGCGAATACATGAATTCCGTATGAACACCGAAAGGTCCAGCACATGGGCGCAAGGTGCTTCACGCGGAATGGACCTTTAGCGGTCATTTAAAGTGGCGACCTGGGGCATTTACTTTTAGCGCTCAAAACGGTTAACAATAGAAAAAATTAAATTAAAATTAAACTAAATTAAACTAAATTAAAGTAAAATAAAGTGAGACGTTACAAAGCATCTCCATAGGAGTGCGCACGTTCCAAGTTTCCCAAAAATTTTATCAAGGGGTCTATGAAAAAGATATCGCTAGACGCACTTCGCACCATATGTGTACACAGATGTGGTGCGCATGCGAGGCGCTAAACGTGGGCTAGGAGAATCATTTGGACTTTTCCAACGTTATATTATAAAATATCATTTTTTTTCTCTCTCTTTCCAGCCTTTGGTGCATCCTTCTGTGTCGAACCCTCCGCGGGGCCATTTCCCTAAAGTGATTTTTTCTCATGGTTCCATTGCTATCCGTAGAAAGCAAAAATGTTATAAACTCAGCGCAGCCGTGTAATGCGCATGTCCATTTTCCCGTTATTTCGAATTTCCCGTTGCGACATTTAGTGGAAGCATCATCTTGTGGGGCGAGATAAAGCAAAATATATGCGAAGGAGTACGTGAAAAAAAAGAGAAAAAATAAAATAAAATAAAACAAAATAAAATAAGTTCATTTTGTGACGTACATGTAGGTGTAGAGGAGCACATGATAGGAAAATTAGCCATCCATGTCATGGAAGGGTTTATGATTCGTATGCTTACGCGAATGTTATTTTAATATTCCGTATTTTGCGCCATCCATTTCGGTACATGTTTCTATGTTATTTTTTCCATTGGGAAATGCTTCTCCACTTCTTCGCCCCCTTTTTTTTTTTTTTCATTTTTTTTTGTTACCCTTTCTGTTTTCATTTTGTCAAATGAAATGTTCACATGTTTACGCTCTGATTTGGTGAGAAATCATCAAAGGTAGGGAAGCCACCTTGGCGCTTTTCCACCCAGACGAGTCATGTGTGATGGTAGGGTATATGCACGAGCAGAATCCTCTGTGCAAGGGGCGCGAAGGGAACTAAGGCGGATTGCGGTTCTTGCGTCTTAAGCCCATCAGTTTGGTGGTCTTCGTGACGTTACCCCATGTCAGGTGCCCCCTCGCCTGCATATTATATTTACATGCATAACTGAATGTTTACATAGGTGCGAACACAGCGGCATATCTACACACATAAGTGCGTACGTGTCCGCACGTACCACTTATCCATACCGCTTATCCATACCGCTTATCCGTGCTGCTTATCCATGCTGCTTATCCGTGCTGCTTATCCATGCTGCTTACCCAAACGGCCTACCCCTACCACCGAACAGAGGGCGCTCCCTCTCCACGCAGAGCCCATGCCTGCAACGTCGGAAGCGCACATTCACCCCTTGGGTTTTACTTAAAAAAAGTCTACTTCTTTAACCCACGCAGAGATGTCCTCTTTATATTATTAAATGTGTAATAATAGAAAGGGACACGAAGGAACTGCAGAAAATGGGTTTTATATGTTCTCTGTTAATTTTACGTGTGTACAGAAATGCATTAATTTAATTATTTTTTTTCTCTCTTTTAAATAAGTTATGATTTCTCCTTTCCCCTTATTGTAATATACGAAGAAAAAAAAAAGGGAAGCACAAAATTCACATATGTGAACATACAATCCATGTAGAAGTCTCTGCAGATGCGCTATCTCGTAACGCAGACGTTGGATGGCTTCCCTTTCGTTTCCAAGTGCAAATACTAAACGCTTAGCATTTTTTTGTTACGTTTTTTTTGCTTCGAATTGTTCGTCCAGCGGAATTTCTCATTCTTTATGCCTGCTTTTTCGATAGCCAATTTTTTTTCATCGTTTTTTTATTGTATCTTTTTTGCCGCGAAACTGTCAGGAGAGATCCATGTTCGCTGCGTACACCTGCGGGGGTCTCTTTTTTAGGAAATTAAAAATAGGAAGCGACATTTCTTATTTCTCTTTTCCAAATTTTTACTCATACGGTGCATCCCCGTTTGGGGTGTGCCAAAACTCATGGGAGTGCTTTCCCAACAGGGGTTGCCTACCAACACAGCACATATTACCTAGTGGTTGTTTTTTGTGCATGCGATTTTGTAACTTAAAAAAAAAAAAAAAAACACACAATACGTACATATATGCGTGCATACGTGAATACCTGTATAATAATAAAATTGTTCAAACGGGGCGGCGCCAATTTTGTGCAGCCAAGAATACCTACGTGGATGTTGAGATAGAATGTACACGTAAGAAGCGACCAGCCTTTAGGAGGGCCATTAAAAAAAATAATATGCAAAAATATATATATATCCAAGTATGTATTTTTTCCCCTCGCTCTTGAGAGAAAAGGGACTGACGGGACGAGTCACACGTGAAAGGGAACCTTACCTTTACATGCGTGTGCATGTGTGTCTGGGGGCGTTAGTAGCTCAGTGCACGCATCCAGCCGCACGCGTCCATCCACACACTTCGACCATTTTGTAACTGATCGGGGAAGAGGCGAGAGCTAGCCAGCAGGACGAGCCGGGTGAAGAAGACGAGTGCTCACCTCGGCCCCTTTGTTAGCATTTCCTCTCTACCCCCCGTTGAAAAAATGTCCTCAAATGGCATCATGAACGGGTGCAGTCAAAATGGAAAAACGAATTTCAGCGTGAATTTCGTGAATAGGAAATTTTCGCCCCTAAGTGGAAAACGTGACGAGGGAGACAGCTCCAACTTTGAGGATGGACGAAGAACACATGGAGTAGACCGCTTATCCAATAACATCACACCGGGGGGGGCCTTGGACGGGGAAATAATTGCACAGAACGGTGAACAGAACTTTAACAACCATACGAATGAGCTTCTTCATCCTCAACATTTACAGGAAACTAATCTTATTAATAGGAAGGAGGAACATGCGAGGCAAAACGCAAAGTTAAATTGGGGGTACCCATTCAAATGGAACAAAACAGAGAATGATCCATGTGGAGAAAATCCAAGGGCAGAAGAAGCGAAGGCAGAGAAATCAGGGGGCGTCTTTCCCCAAATGGCAAATGAATACAATTCAAATGAAGCTAAAACGACAACCGGTAATGGCAATATTTCGCCAAGTAACACAGATCGGTCAAATTCCACTGTTGAGAAAATTTACCTGAACAGGGCAGGCGAAATGGAAGAAAAAAAAAAAAAAAAATCGAGCATATCGAATGTTTTAAACGGTAATGCCAAAAATTGGAGTAACGTAATGAATGGCATAGAATGTAGAAGGTTGATGCCAAATGGAGTGGAGAGCAGTCACCCTGATGAAGCTAAAAAATCGCGAGGCGTGGAAGATATTTCCCCACTCAGCGCTAACAAGCTTAGCGGAAAAATAACGCTCATTGGAAGTGGCGAAAATGATGTGTCCATCGAGACATCTCACAGGAAACAACTTTTACAAAGGGGAAGGCAAACGAACACACACGAAATAGCCATTCCGTTTTTCACATCCCCCATTCCAAAGCCTGAGTGGAAAAGCGACAAATGCATAGACCATCTAAATGGCCACTCCTCCGTTGTCAGTCACACACAAAATGATGGACAGCACCCATTTTACATGGTCAAAGGGGAATTCTCCGCCCTGAAAAAAAGGAATGAAAATATATTGCTCAGCGACAGGGAGGAGGTGATATATTTGAACAATCGGAATGGGGGATTCCAGGACGTGGCGGGGAAAATAGCAAGAATGACCAAAAGGAGTAGCGTAAGGAGTAACGAAAGGTGCAGCGTAAGGAGTAACGAAAGGTGCAGCGTAAGGAGTAACGAAAGGTGTAGCGTAAGGAGTAACGAAAGGAGTAGTGAACGGAGTAGCGAACGGAGTAGCGAACGGAGTAGCGAACGAAGTAGCACAGTCGATGACGTAGACGATGTGGTCAGGAATAGGCCGAGCGGTGAATCAAACCGTGCTCTCCACACCGTAGACAGTGGAGATATTAATCTCCTTCCTCCAAATGACTGGAACGATCTGATGAGCAAACGGGGAAAGGGGCAAAACAATCCACCGAGAAACTGCCCCGACGTTTACACCAACGGAAATCTGACACATAGCGAAAGAGGCTACTCACTTAGCAGCGATAAGAAACAGCAAAGTTTTATGAACCACGTAAGAAGAGACGGTCACGAAGAGGCCATTGTCTACGACATGAAGGAAGAGCAAACATTTGGTGATTCGAGTGATAGAAAGGAAAGGGGCCTCACCGGGAAGGAAAGTATCCCCACCTGTGTGAATCCATTTAACGCACCGAAGCATGTTGCAAAAGCTGCGCCTGAATTGAGAAGAAATCTTGTAGGCCAGAACGGCTTCCTCTCACGCAACGATGTGGTAAAGACGACGGAGAATGACATGACAAGAAAAGACAACACAGCTGAATGTTTATCAAGCGTGCATACCAACTGGGGCACCAGTGAGGGAACCTATAGATCGAATGAGGAAGACAAAATTGTGAATGCGAAAGGAAGCAAAAAAGACGGAATGAAAAGGGCCCCACATGACTGCATTACTTACCTTCTGAACACCCAAAGTGGGAGCCGAGAAAATGGGTTCTTATTAAGCCATTCGTTTGGAGAAGAAAAAAGCTCAGACGAAATTAACCGCCTAAATGGATCCAAACGAGATGGGTGTGTACCCGCTATGGAAGGAAAGGATAAATTGGACAATACGAATGAGACACATATTTGGGGAGAGTTAAGTTGGTCGCGATGCCTGCATCAGGGGAACGAACACCCTCTGTGTGCCTCCCAAAACGATAGCAGCTTTAACCAAATGAATGGAACTTCCCAGGGGGAGGAAGATAACGACATGTGTCACTCCGTGTGTGAAGAAACATCTAAAACAAATGAGAAATCAACTCAGAGAAGTTGCTTTCCCCTCTCTCATCAGAAGACTCCCCCTCTACAGACAAAGAGAGAGAAGTATCAATATGGTGAAGTCAGCACGGAGAAAACACCCGCAGAAGATAAATCCATTTTTAATTACCACGCCGATTGGATGAACCGTTTAGAGAAAGGCAGGGACAAAATGACCAACGGGGAAAGGTACAACATGGGCAGCGTCTACAAAGAGGGTGCATTGACGAATAAGAATGACTGGCTAGAGAACAACCTGCATAGGAATCACCCCCTTTTTCACCCCCCCGGAAAGAGGTGCCCATCGGTAGCTACACCTAACGTGGACACAGCGGGGAAGTTGCCGCACTTGGCGAAGGACGGAAACGCACACACACGCATTGACAGAGGAGGGCCTGAAGAAGTAATGAAAAACGAGGACATTAAAGAAGAAAATAAAAAACAATTTTTTGGATACGCTCAAATGGTTCATCCTTTTCCGGGGGAACAGACAAAGGAGCAGTGCTATGCCCGTCACGATGTGAGTCTAATAGCTGACCCGTTAAGTAGAAAACGAGTGGCCCCCAAATGGCAATGTCAAAACACGGAGGAAAAAAACAGAAAGTGTAATCAAATCGGTGCAGAAGAACTGAGCACCGAGGAAAAGAAAAAATCTCCTCAGGACAACTCTCCTTTTTTTTCGAATCGAAATGGGCCACATACTGAGAGCGCTCCTAATGCAAAGGAAGAGCATACTTATGGAGACGTCTCAAAATGGGAAGAGGCCAACCGGAACGAAATGGAAAACCTATCCAAATGGATTTCTAACCCAAATAACCTCCAAGGAGGACTTCATTTTGGACACATCCACTCCATTCACGGGAGTGGGCAAAGCTTGAAAAGGGGGAGGGAAGAAATTTTAAATCGAAAAATGGCTAGCCAGCTAGCCAATGGGGTACACCCAACTGGTTATAACAACAACCTCGTTCTTGGAAGAAATTCTCACGTGACCCCACACATGAGTGGATTTTCTGATCCCACTCCTCTGAGGGGAGTTTTCTCCGGGGTGACCCCTTCTTCCATTTGGAGAAGAGCCACTGACCAGGTGAGGACAGGCAGGCTCATCCCCGTCGGAGAAGAATATATGAGCAGCAGTCCCAATGAAACAGTCTACGACGATGTGAGGAGAATGTGCGGGGAAGCCTACAACCAGGAAGGACGGAATAGTCATACGGGGAACAGCAACGACACTCCTAATGCACTGCGAGGAAATAATCCTCCGCACGGCGCATACTCCATAGGGAGTAACGAAGAAAGAAGAGACATCCGCAGTGGTGCAAATGTAGACTACCTGAACAATTCAGGCGAAAAAGGAGAGGGTGTCCCCAAATCGGAAATTAAGCATGGACGCAGTTTGTGCGATGAGGCGGGTGAACCGGGCGAAGCGGACGACGCAGATGACGCGGCTGATCCAGCTGATGAGGAAGTTTGCAGATTGATGGAAGCTCTCCCGTTCGGGAGAGACAAAAAGGAGGTCGCTGAAGAGCGTGAGGAAGGAAGAAAAGACAGGCATGTCCATATTGATGGTGAGTCAGTCGTACATGCATATGCAGAGAGACGCGATTATGACGCTTTACGGGGTGAGCAAGACCTTCTAGAAGGAATGAAAGAACAACAGGGCCGTGCCGCCCCTAATCCGAACGACCACTACAGGTGGAAGCTGTGCCATGTAAGATACCCAGAAGATATCAACTTTACGAAGGCCTTTTTCTTTACCTTCCAAAATGACATATACATTTATGGGGCACGCAAAAATAACTTCGTCATTCCGGATCTGCTGTTTCGGATTCGCGAGAATGAAATCGAATCTGTGCACACTAGGGGGACCGCTCCGAAGCTGTATGTGAAGGTTTACTTTGCCATCGAGGAGGGGGACATGAGCGGCACGGTTCGCAGTGTTGCCGGTGTTAGCGGCATGCCAAACGGTGGATGCCTTAATGTGAGTGGTATTGCCCAACCGACCAAAAGCTTCTACATCTGGGGGGCCAACGAAAAGAGGCAACTGGACCTGTACACTGTGTACAGACTAGACTTGTGCCGCCTCGAATGGCAGGAGATAAAAATCACCTATAACAGAAATCTGAACGTATGGAGGGAGGATTTCTCCCTCATACTGATAAAGGATTGTCTGTACATGTACGGAGGAGTTGTCTTCAAAGATGGAGAGTGGATCTGCTGTGACGAATTATGGATGTGCGACACGGGCAGGAGGAAGTGGCAGATGATAACTCTGGGGGGAGGCACCCATGAGAACGACACTACTCAGAAGGGGGCAAATTCATTTTTCATTTTTCCCCGAAGCGACGTGGATAAACTTCTTACCAATTCGGGAAAATCATCTTCAAAGGGTAGCCTTCTTGAGGAGGGGAAGAGGGATGCAAATAACAAAGGAACGGATGCAGAGGGGGAAGTAAGTCCTAGCAAGTCCACTGCCACACCTTATGAGGAGAAGGAACCCAGCAGAAGAGCAGGCCACCTCTGCGTTGTGCACAAAAATAGGATGTACATTCACGGTGGAACTAATATGACCGAAGAAAAATCCGATTTCTACTTTTTCGATCTGGCAAAAAATAAATGGTTCGAGGTTGTTCCACATGGAGAGATCGTCCCCTCCAAGAGGTATGGCCACTCCGGAATTGTGATAAAAAACAAACTGTATATGTATGGTGGGTTCACAAAAAAGCTCAATGGGAGGAACTGCCTCAACAACGATATATTCGAGTATGACTTCCTGAAGAATACATGGAGGCAGGTCTTCACCATTGGAGATTTAATTTATCTAAAACGTTGTCTTAATGGAAAGGAAAAGGAATATTACCTTCGATTTGTGAAGTTGCTTGTGATGAGAAGGTACTACAAGGGTGCTAGTAGAAGCCGTTTTCCAGACGTGGGTGCCGATAAATCGCTGAGTGGCATCTCCCCTGGGGACTGGACCCAAAATGGAAGAGAAGAAGGGCAAGCCAATGGGAAGAAGAAAGACGCTGCTAAGTTTGCACTTGGTAAGGAACACCCACATACGAAGCTGCATGCAAACTTCCTACACATCGAAGAAACTCCCCCTTACAGTGAAGCCATCATCCCGCACAACATTTTCCGAAACAGGTGCCTCTACTTTAATGGCTCTCTGTACCTCCTCGGGGGATGCGGGCTCGACAATCATTTCGAGAGAAGCCAGGAGAACAACTTCTTCCTCCACTATGAAAGTGTCTTTAAAATGAAAATTGAACAATCCTATGTGCGATGCTTTGCACATTATCTCTCCCACATGGATGCATTTTTTGGGGACCTCATAGCGAAGGAGGAGATGGCGCTACATCAGTGGCTGCAACGGGGAGGAAACGTAAAAGAGGACACTGCTTCTCAGCATCTGACAACTACGCACAAGGACTTACATCACTTGTGGAGCCAACTGAATGGAGACAAAGGGACTTTCATCACCTCAGGGGGATCATACCCGAAGGATCTACCGTCTGCTATTAACCAAATTGATCATATGTTAAGAGAAATTTCGACCGGTTTGCTGTGTTCGAAAGTTAACGAGGAGAACAACCTCGAGGGGGGGCACATGAGCGAAGGCACATCGACAGAAGGGATGGTGGTACACTCAGCACTGACCAACGGAGAACTAACGAACTGTGCGGAGAAGACGAACCAAACAAACCACTTGGGAGAGGCCTTTCCGCTCTGCCAAAGGGAAAAAATGTTCCAACTGCTTACCTGGCTGATCGACCTATATCACAGTGATGTCTGCGCTGATGAAATTGTCACTGCTAACGAGGGGGGGCAGTGCCATGTGTCGAACCTTTTGCTGGAAAAGGGGCCTGCTGTGGGGCTAGAATCGGACTGCGCTTCGCCTGATTTGTTCGCAAAAGGTGGGACAGACGAGATTGGCAGTTTGGACGTGGGAGCTTCTAACGTGAGCACTTCTAGTACGCGCGGCGAGGTGGGAAGCCGCCCGAGGGAAAATAAGCAGGGGGAACCGCGTCCCTCTGCCAACTCGAAGGAGGCCACAAATGCTCACGCAGAGGACGCACAGAGCGGGAGACCCCCTCGCACAGCAGAAGCTGCTAAAGAACGGGGTCTAAGTGGAGAGTGTTTCCAAGAAAGTAACTTGCCGTCTGATCGATTTGGAAAAAGGGACAGAGGGAGATGTATTGCACCCCTTGACGAAGCATCGAAAGTTGATTCTCTGGAGGGCTGCCCCTGTGGAGAGCTCCCCACACCATCGCGTGATGCGCGTGATGCGCACTATGACAGCGCCGACAGAAGCGGCCAAAAGAGCACCCAGAGCAGCAATGGGGAGAGAAACGAAAGAAAAAGAGTACAACCAAGGAATCACTTCCCAGAGGGGCATAAAGAAGGCGTCCGGTCTGTCCTCCCCGAGGAAGAGCACAATCCGAAAGACCAACATGTGTGTGATGAGAACGATCTGCGTTTTAGCGAAGGTGACAGATGGGGTGACCATTTTGAGGTGCAGAAGGAAGTTATTAGTTTAGGGGCAGACGAATTCTCCAGGCACCTCCGCGGCAACACATACCTCATCTCAGATTATCTCCCCGACAGCAATCACATATATCTGAACATGGACAAGTCAATCATCTACAATTACCTGCAACACTTTAACGACCTCACAGATGACAGATATTCCATTAAAATGAAAATCAGGAGAAACGAGATTTATAAGCTTATTTACACATACACGAAAAGTGTCGAGATTCAGAATAGTGTATGCTTTAAGATGCTAGAGAGGTTGGAAGGTCAGGCTAGGCAGCTGCTTGCTGGAAAGGAACATGATACAGATGGGGCAAATCGAAGGAGAAGTGGTGCAGAGTACTTCGCGTCAGATGAAGGAGAAGAATCCAGTAAGAAGCAGCACCTCCCATTCAGCGAAGACAACTTCGAGTCGCTGCAAAACGAACACGGACACTTAAAAAAAAAAATGAAATACTTTTGCAACATGGCCAATATATACTCCATAAAAATTAACAAGCTAATTTTGTACATCAGGATTTTGGAGCAGAAATATGAATACGTGATGAACTGCTTGCTCAAGTTGAAGTCAGTTCTGTTTAGGGGGGACATTCCGAGGGAGGCGTGCAGACGTTTAGACGACCATTTGGAGGACCATTTGGCAGGTCACCTGGGCGACAACCACGCAGACCACCTCGGCCACCAGTGCGGGGATCACCTGGATGACCACTTGGGGAGATTCTTCGCCGAAGATACCTTCTTTGTGCATGAGCAGAATGGCCATTTTTCCAGCTGCGATTATGGGAAGCGCGCAAGTGATGATGGCAAAGATGGTGGGCAGCTCAATTTGGGGAGTTACCTCTGAATGGGCCTGTGGAAGGGAGGCCCGTCTCGGAGTGGGGAGGGGGGGCACTCCGACGTCCATTGCGACCTGTGCGAGATGATAACCTGTGCCACGTGGCTTTGTTGTCCTCAAAAGGGATATTCCTCGGTAGAGGGCCGCTCAGTCCGCCGCACGGCCTCTAACAAAGCACACACTTCCATACCACAACACACCCTGGCGAATGAGCTCCGCGCACCACACATGTCTTTGTGAGAGATTTAAATGTACTCCCTTTATATATAAACACCCTTTCTTCAAGTGCTCCCTCGGAAGCCCAAAATGTTGGCAGTCACTCCAATCCCGTGGATCGCTAACCCCAAAGGTATCACTGATTGATGCGAAGACGAAATGCTCATTTTTTTCACCGAGAATGTCCCCCTTAATCCGCCCAACTGTGTTTAAAAAAAAAGGGAGAAATTTTCGAAAATATTTGCTTCCCGCGTTGCCCCCCCTTTCTGCATATTCACTACCGCTCAAAAGTGAGATCGTTTTGTTCCTTTTGGGATGGATCACATCGCCACATTTTTGTTACTCCAGAGTGGGGGCAGTTCGCCAGGTTAGCTATTAGCTGTTACCTCCTATCGGTTACCCGTGGGGGGGTATTTTCTTTTTTGTTTCCCATTAAGCTGAGCCCCCGGGGCGCGTCTGCTTCGCCTTCCCAAGATATATACGCTCATTGATGCGGCTCAAAGAGCGGGGACGTATTTTTTTTTTCCATCCACCCATCCATGAGATGGTAAACATATGTATGTACGTTTGAAAGGGTTGCGGCTGATCTGATCCTTCCCGCTGCTGACGCCTTAACGCACAAATTAGACACTGTTCCGGGGCGCGAAAATGACCCAGAAATTATTTCATAATTGTGAAGAAAAGATGGGAGAACTCACTGTACGTCACGAAAAAGAGAAAAAAAGGAAAAGAGCAAAAAAGAAATGAAACAAATGCACAGTTCCGTGAGTACCTTAGGTTAAGCAACACACACGCGTAAGTAATGCACACGAGGGGAATATCTCCATGGGATGATAAAATAAAGGTACAGCTAACTGCGAACCGGTGAATGGACAATGGGCAGAGGTATACAAGGGAGAAGTCCTCAAGGGATGTAAATCTCCTGCTACGCCGCTGTTAAAAGAGGGAGTCAGGCATGGGGAACAATTTCCCAAAAAGATCACAGTTGAAGTGATACGATGTGGTATATCGCAGGAGGGGAGTACTTAACTGAGGAGTCTCTTCAAATGGGTGACTACTACAAAAGGAGATGGGGGCTACTTCCGATGGGCTGACCATATCACTTTGTTTACCCCCCCCCTGAGAATGATCTCATTTATGTTGTACTGCTCCTCCTACCGTTTTTCTGACGTGGAATAGGCCGCCGTACAATCGTGCAGCCACAGCATAGGGACTTTGTGGCTCCACCTCTGGTCTTCACTCTTTAAAAAATCCTCCAAGTTGTGCTGCAAAGGGGGGGGTAAAAAAAAAGGAGGCATTTTTTACAATTCAGTTATCTTGTTTTTCATCTTTTCCCCCACTTTGGGATAACTTTCCACACAGTCTCGAATCGCCTTCTCAGATTTGCTCAATTTGTAACCTTCCCGATCATCTCCAAATCGCTTTGCAGAAGGTAGAGGGAAAGGAAAAAATTCAACTCCTCCTTTTTCTGTTTCAGAAGGGGGTAAAGTGTGCACGTGTCGGTCTACCTATGTGGACAAGTGTGTACACATATGCACGAGGGCGAGACATCACTTGGGGGACACAACCCCGACGCGCCGCTTAGCGCAGCATTCTGTTTGTTACCAGCTCTGCGAAGCGTGAACTGCATCTGGGATTTATTTCCTGCGGTATTACGGCGAGGTGGAAAAGGGAACAAGTCACCATGTGGAAAGTCGCTATGTGGAACGTCACCACGTGGGAAACTCCGCCGAGGAGTAAGCTCCATGTGGAGGGGGTGCTTCCCTCGCCACACTTGCCATGCCTCCCCACTCCTCGTGACTGCTACTTTTTTACCCAAATTGCCAAGTTAAAGGGAGCTTTCTCCCCGCATGCCCATTTGCTCATCCCGTTTGGGCTGCCTAAATTTTTATGATTCTTCTCCTTGGGAAGCCTTCTCCTAGGAGTCTCTTCTTTGTAGTCGTAGCAGAAGTTCTGGCTGTTCACGCTGCAGGAGGGCGGCAAATGGTGAGGAAATGTCGAGCAAATGGTGAGCGAATGGCGAGCAAATGGTGAGGAAAGGAAGGATCAGGACGATCATGCAAGAGGGGTCTTTTTCTTATGTACTCATTTTCCCCTTCGAACAGAATAAGCTGCTCAGCATGAGACTCTTCCTTCATGTCTCCCTTGGCAGTTTTATTGTCTTCAGTTAGAGAGAAGTTGCGAGGAATTATAAGAATCACTCCACATTCTTTGTCCTTCGTCTCTTATCGCTTTTTTTTCGGGACGAAATGTCTACAACGTTGTGTTTCCATTTGTTTATATATTTCACCTCAGCAGTTGTGTGAAAAAAAAATTATTTTCCAGCAAGCCAAAATGATGGCACAAAAAAAAAAAAAAAAAATAGCGAAAAATAGCGAAAAATAGCGAAAAATAGCGAAAAATAGCGAAAAATAGAAAAAAATAGCGAAAAAGTAAGCAAATAAATTAGCAAAATGTGGAAGCAAATACATAAATGCTCAAATGGACGAGCAGCCAACAGGACGAAAGAACAGAGCTTAACTGGCACGGGGGGAGAACAAATCTGCCGTAAAATTATGCCGCGCGGGGGGACTCCCCTGAAACATCAAGCGGCATGCATACTCCAGCAAATGGCCACATAAAAAATACAAACTGGCGCAAACTGCTATAGAATGGCATGAAATGGCACAAACTGGTACAGAATGGCACGAAATGACATGAAATGGCACAAACAGGCACAATGTGTCAAATGCTCGGTGGGTTATCCCTTGCATGGCCTTATGGCATCTCCGAGCAGCACACAACATGAAAGCAGGTGGAAGACATGTCCCCATGAACGGAAAAAAGGAAGAAGTAAAATGAACTAAAATGAAGTAACATGAAGTAAAAGCGTTAATTTTAAAAAATTCATCACCCATTTTGTGTTCGCCTAGTTCTGCGGGGTGGAAAACATGACGTACACTCTCACATCGTGCCGCTCGCACGTTATCAATAGGGGCAGCGGCTCAGAATATGTCTGGTGTGTCGGTGAAGAGCCCCTTCTCCTTCGCGACCCAGTACTCATTGTTGAAGAGGTACATATCCCTGTCCTTATAAATGGGGTCCTTATGTTTGTAAAACCATTTTGGCTTGTAGGTGTCTTTCTTCCCCGCGTATTTCTTCCAGTTCGCCCGCTGTTTGTTTTCAAGTCTCTGTTTTTCACTCATGGAAATTTCAATATCTCCATTTTCGTAACTCCTCTGATCGGGCCTAAATCTGCTGTCCGTGCAGGCAATAGCTGCCCCCTTGGAAGGATCATATTCGGGAGTTATCTCGTTCAATTCCACGGTCATATTGTTAAACCCGTAGTATATTTCACTATGTTTGGGCCTTTTGGTGGCCCTCCACACACACACACCGTTTAGGACATCCACATTGTTCTCATAAAACTGCCAGTCAATGTTGTTAATAAACTCATTCAAAGCATTTCTATTAAAATGGCTACTATTTTCCGATCCATCGGCATTGAAAAAGTAGGAATCGTATTCCTGTTTTTTTAAATGTTTCACATAAGCTATGTTAATTTCTTGTGACCACTTTCCGTATAGATAAAAAATGATATTTTTGTGTCGATCACATATGACTCCTCTTACTTTATGAATTTCGTTTTCAAACCATCCCTTGCGAATGTAACTGACGATGGAGAAATCGCCATTGTTGTGGTTTCGTATGAGAATGTTTCCATGCAGCTCCACCCACAACTTTCCAAAAATGATGTTGTGTATTATCATGTTGGCTCTTTGATACGTGTAATGCTCGTGGCCGTACTCGGGGGAGTCTGCGTCTGGCAAAGGGACACGTCTCTGTGGACTGCCGCTACGTGGATGGCCTTTATGTGGATCGCCTTTATGTGGACTGCCGCTACGTGGATGGCCTTTATGTGGATCGCCTTTATGTGGACTGCCGCTACGTGGATGGCCTTTATGTGGATCGCCTTTATGTGGACTGCCGCCAGATGGACCGCTTCTATGCGGACTGGCCCTCTCATGGCCAAATTGTGCACTGTGTGTATCTCTATCCTCGCTGCTCCTCTTGGTCGAGGGGCACGTCCGCACTTCACATTCGTCAAGGTTGGCATCCTCCGCGGAACGGAAGAAATGATTCTTATTCAAATTTGCACATCCGTCTGTGTGCCTTTCTTCCCCAGTGGGACAATTTACCCTCTTCTGATACCTCAGGATGAGGTGACTGGCCCCTGGAATGGTGACTTCGACTGACTTCCCCGAAATCTGCACATTGACCGTTATGCTGGAAAAATTTGTCATGTACTCATTGTGGCAGTGGTATGCCGTGATAGGGGGGTGATGGACTACCTGCTCTGAGATGAAGAAGAATCTCCTGTGTGTCAGCTCGTATGTTTCTCCCAACAACGGATTGAATGGCTTAAACGTTCGACCGATCACGGAAGCGTAAGGAGATATGGTAAAGGCGGTCACGTATGCAAGCCTACTAGTACTTTCGACTTCTCTAGAGGCGCGCTGGAGCAGATACACGTATTGGAAATCTTCTGCCAGTCTTTGCAAAAATGAGGAGGGTTCATTCAGATAAATGGGCATCCCTATACGGGAGAGATCCTTCCCGATGCAATCCTTCAACAGGGACCACATGCTGATTTTTATGTCTGTTCGTGGACTTGGAAGTTTGGTTCTCCTCTTAATTTTGCTGTCTGTGTATATATCGATTTGGTTAAAATTCAGGCATTTTATATTTCCTTCTCTGCACAGTTGGATTAGGTGCAAGTCGTTTGGATTCGCCTCGTTCGTCTTGCTCATCTCGTCGGTGTGGTTCTTCACTGGGGCGACTTTCCCTTCTGTGTGTACATCCAACTGGAAGTGCTCCTCTACCGTTTCGCTCTTTCCTGCATCATCTGTATGGAGTGTTGATGGGCGGATGGGGGGCACTTGTTCTTCTTCTTCTTCTTTTTTTTCTTCTTCTTCTTCCTCCTCCTCCGATTTGTTCTCCTCTTCGAGTGATCCTCCACGGGTAAGACGTTTATCGTAAGTTCCCCCACAGTTGGCATGCCTATGCTGTCCCCCTTCCGGTGTGCTCTTCTCCCGCGCCGCTTCCCTGGAGAGCGGGTCACCAGCTGGAGCAACATTGAGGGGGACATTTTCCTCCTCACAAAATGACTCATCATCGCAGTCGAAAAACATGTCTTCATTTTCTTCCTCCTCACTCTGCTGATTATTTACGTACAAGTTAAATTTCTCCAAATGATTTCTTACCTTATCTTGTAACTCAATGAACCTTCTCCTGTCTTGCGATTTCTCCAGGAAATAATTCTGCTTGGCTAGCAGTTTCAACGATTTGTTCATGCATTTCAATTGCACGTTTTCTTCCTTTAAGAGCATCTCCGTGCAGCTGATGTATTTCTCAATCACAGCATCTATGCAGTCAATAGAGTTGCTCAGTTGGTAAAGTACAGGCGCCACTTTGTTATAGCTCACTTTGTAGTCGGCGTCCAATTTGATCTCCCTCAGAATGGAATTCGCCTCATTAAGTTGTGAATTTTTTATCAAGTCAGTGGTAATTTCCTTTAACGACACGATATTTTCCATAAGACAGAGGGTTGGACTTTTGTCTTCGAAATCGGTGGAGCTGATAAACACTTCGTCTAGGTTGATCTTTTTCATTCCCTGCGTCTTTACAGTTACTTCCCCCTGATCGAATGCGACACAGGAGGAAGTTTTGTCTAGTTTGCCCGTCCCTTCTGCTTTCCCATTTGGACACTTCACCCCGTGTTTGTCCTGATCGGCGTGGCTCTTCAGACCGCTTCTCTCCTCGCCAACAGAGCTGATTGTTCTACTCTTACCCAAATCATTATTGTTCTTTATGATTTTCCATATAAACTCCGAATTTGTCGACACATTAAAATTGTTCACGTCTATGTACCCCTTCTTGTTTTGTCTTCCCCGCAGATAATTCAGTTGTGCCTTTTTAAAAGATATGTACCATTTGTGTTTGTCTTCCGGGAAGTCTGCCTTCAGGTAGAGGATGCCCTGCTCCGTTGTATCAATCTCAAAGTGTAGTGGATCATCAGGGCACACTTTTATTTTGCAATGCGACAAACCAAAGGTCTCCTTTGTTGGAGAAAATTTATCTATGGAGTATCTTAATATGCCATTTTCCAAAACGAAGTATCTCGGCCTGTAACTGCCGATGATGTTTGTCCACTTGTTTAGCCACCCTTCGTGAATTATTCTCCTATCTCTGTTGTATCTGTGGGAGGGGGCTCCCCCCACATTCTGCGTGCCCCCGCCGTTGCTGCCTCGGGACTCTTCTGCACTGGTGCTCGCAAGGGAGTTCTTCTTCTCGCTGAACAGTTTTAGGTTTAGATATTTCCCCCCCAGCATGGTTCTCTGTGTTTGTACGGGTGGGAGCGGCGTTTTTAGGGGTGTCCGCTGCGTTTGTACGGGTCTGCTCCGCGTCTGGCTCGTCACTTCACCCTTCCACCCCCCCCTTGGACCCCTTCCCTCACACTTTCCCAGCTCCACTCACGCGCATCACTCGGAAGGAGTTGAGCACACCCAGACGTTCAGCGGGTCCCAACTAGAACAACTATATTTCGGGAAATAGGAAAAAGCAGGTGCCTTCTTTTTGCTTCCATCGAATGGGCAAGAGGCCCCTAACCGAGTTGTGCATAGGTGTTTATGGCTTCTGATACCACGACAGTTTCCCCTTTCGGCGTGTGTGTGGCGCAGGTAATGTTGCCAATGCCGCTCGGCGGTTGTTCGATGAGTGGGAGTAGTGAGCGAAGTAAGCAGCAGCGTAACCAGAGGAATAATCAGCGCAGTGTCTGCGTGGTACAAAAACCAACCTGCGAGAACAGCATGCACATGTAAAAGGTGTGAAAAAGAAATTGGGCATGAAAATAAGCCCACAGACATAATTCCATGCGAAAATGGGGCAGAGTAACTCCTTAGCCGTTCTTTTTTTGCAATTTGTTTTGGAGCACACCGGGGAAGGAAATATGAAGAGAAGGAGGCAGATCAGCGAGGGAAAGCGGAGGTGAGTCGAAAAAAGTGGCTAGGAAAAATTGCCCACATATGCGCATATATATAAGCGAGGGCGGAAATAGAAGAAGAAAAAAAAACCGAACAGACATAAACACACTGAGGAACGGATGAGTAAAAAAAACAATAACGAAAGGAACAACCCTTTTTTTTTATACTACTTTTAAAATGCGAGCGTGGAAGCGATTCTTTCGAAGGCCGGCAAGTGTAACTTCAAGGAAATTGGCCCACGCGTCGAGGAAAATTATACCAGGCGAGGCGATGCAAAGTGAAGCAAAACATACAAGGGAGAACTCGAATAGAGGGGCTAAGCGGCAGCAGCAAATGTGAAAGGCGGCCTTCCCCGGAAAGCCGAACAGGAGATCGAGGGGGGCGCGGTTTGCGCGTTGCTCAAAAAAGGAAAGAAAAAAATTATTTTGCTTCGTTCTTCTTGGCCTTCCCTGGTGTGGCTTGGGCTTCCCGGCCATCGAGTCCATCCTACGCGTAGTGGACCATCGGCGGATTTTCTTAATCTCCCCCTATAGGAAGGCATAACCTATTTTGCAACAACGTAAAAATGTCCCCTTCCCGTCACGGCGGCAAACTCCAAAGGGGAAGAAACCCCCCTTTGCCGTAAAATTCTGCCATCATGTGAGCTGGCATAGCTACGCACCTTTACAACTGAATCAACGCGGAAACATCTTCACCATTTTGACAAAAAAGGAAAAAAGGGAACTTTACATAGTCCCCCCTCCCCCTCCTTACGAAACAAACCGGACCAAAGCAACGTCAGCAGTTGGACAAGAAAAAAAAAAAAAGTAATAACATAACTGTTAATAAGGCATTCTTGGGGAAGTATAATCCCGGCCACACCTCACCACTGCTGTTTTGCGGCATTAAAACGTGGGATAGGCATCGCGTGTAACGATCCAATTTATGTCTTAATTGTAGACTCGAGGGGGTACGTGACCCAATATGTGTGCGTTTGTACATGCATGTGGTTATACATATGTATATATATATGTGTAGACTTCACCCATCAGGGAGATATGCTCACTCGGTGGGTGAGGGCGCGCTCGCGCCTAGAGCGAGTGCCTCGTTTAAAGCCGTTTTTCAGAACCGACTTGGGATGGGGCCCCTTCGCAAGTATCTCTCGGCAGTAAGTCTTGGTGAGACGCCTATACTGATGCGAAGCCGTCCTGACGTAAAAGAGACTGGGGCATATTTGGGACAGGCGACTGGAGCAGGTATTTCTCTTGTCCCGAAATTTCTTTATCCGACAGTACATAATAAAGAAGAAAAAGAAAAAAATGATCAACGATGGGACGATAGCTGCTATGAAGAGAACAACATAGTGGTATTTAAAATGTCTGCAAATAGTGCAGTTAATCGATTTTGGAATCTCCTTCGTTCTGTCGACAAGATAATATATAACGTTAAAGTAGGTACTTTTATTTATCTCTTTAATTATTTCCTTAGTGGATGTATAGGCCAAATTCTGTGTGTCTTTCTTCTTGGAATATAATTTTATGTGTGCAACAGTTTCTTCCGATTTCATTTTGATGATGACGTTGCTGATTAAGTTGTTGTCTACGCCTTCACCAAATTGACCCACAACTTTTATAATGTCTGTGTGTTTATGTTTTATACATGCTCCGTAAAAATGGAGAGAATATAGGGTATTAAATTCTTTTGTATAT
The DNA here is from genome assembly GCF_000524495.1 of Plasmodium inui San Antonio 1. NCBI lineage: Eukaryota > Apicomplexa > Aconoidasida > Haemosporida > Plasmodiidae > Plasmodium > Plasmodium inui. The sequence goes on from NW_008481842.1 coordinate 206,888, forward strand.
TTCGAAAGAAATTTTTTCACATGTTTGAAGCGAAATTTAACCTTCCCCTTTATCCGTAAGAATATGTGCAAGGATATATCTTCATATTTTTTTTCTTCATCTTTTATTTGAGCATTCTTATCGTAACCGAACAGATATTTTGCCATGACGAAGGTTGGCTTTGTGTAGTACCCCCCAAAATTCTCATTGTACAAAAAATGGTCTATCAAAATGTTGTAAACATTTTCTATGGTCAGCTGAACATCGCATGAGTCGTCTTCGATCCTATTTTGCGCTTCCCCCTTATTCGTTATTAAAACTTGCACTACAATTTTGTCCCTGTTTGTCTCTACGTGGAAGTAGTTTTCTGGGATGTCCTCCGCTGTGCCGCTAGAATCGCTGTCGTCATCGTGTCGGTCACTCTGGGTGGGTGCTGCACCTGGTGGGGTTTCTTCCAACTTGCTCATCACGCCATCCCAGTGGGAAGTCCACATCTTGTCCTCGCCGCTCGTCCGATAGCCCACAACATGCAGCTGGGGCAAGCACACCCGGGTGTATTTGTCAATTATGAAGGCCAAGTTTGCGTGCCCGAGGTAGCTGGGGTACAGGGCGTGTATGAATTCTTCCAGAATGTGCTTCAATTCGGCCTCAATGGTGTAAAGATCTTCCTGCTGGAGCGTGACGACATCGCCATGAGCACGGGCAGCGGCACCCGCGTTTGCATTTGCGTTTGCCTCTTCGTTTTTGTTTTCCTTTGCGCCTTCGCCAGGGGGGTGATTCCTCTCCAGCGACACGTACAACAATATGCCACCTTTATTAACGGACAATTTGTACCGCATAATTTTTCGTAAAAAGTTCAGGCTCATCCACTGGTTTAAGGTATTCTCGTACACGCACTTAACCATGTTTCTTTTTTCCGCCTCGTCCAGCGATTGATAGCTAGCCACTATCGCCACGTAGAGTATGTCTAGGAGGAGGTGGGCTTTCTTGGAACTTTCGCTGGAGTTATATATTTGCTCATTCGGGAAGGGGACCATCGCCAGGACGTTTCTTTTGTGCCTCCCGTTTTCCACACTCTTAAGCATTTCTCTCTCAACTTCCCTTTCTATTTCTTCATCCACTTCATTTTTTTCGTAGATCTTCCTGTACTGCTCTTGAGATATGAATTTAATTTCATTGTACAGGGTCATGTACACATCGTCGCTTTTTTGGTTTATCCCAAATTGGATCAACTCTATCGTCCTCACCACGTCATCCAAGGTCATGTCTCTTTTTAGAAAATTCGCTTTTGTGAGGAACTTCATAAACACTAAGCGGAAAAAGTGATAGTCATCCTGGGTAAACGTTTTGGACAGCTTATTATTGTAGAACTTCTTTACGAAGAAGTTGTCTTCTTTTTTGATGTTGCTTCTTTGGAGGATGGATCCTCCTATCCCTTCATGCAGAAGGGCCACCACGCAGTAGAGGATGCAGAGCAGGACCTCTTTACCCATTTTGGTCTGCGTGAAAGATGCGTTCTCCGTTGGGGTCTTCCACCCTTCCGCGCATTGCTGTTAGGCATTAATGGGGAGCATCTGGCTGGGTCTTTCTTAATATGGTGCCTACAGACAGCTGCAAAGCATGGCAGCTTCGTCTACTTTACCACCTGGCAAATTGCCTTACTCTAGAACGCTCAAAACAAACGATGTTGTATTTGCGCACTTCGCCGGGATAGTAACATAAACCCAAAACAAAAAAATAATCCAAATAAAAAAATTAACGCTATAAGGAGCCAACCGAACAACTGCGTGGGGGAGAAAAAATCTCCAAAAAAAGAAAAAAAAAAAGCCATTTTAGACAAAATTTAGAAAAAAAAATGCACAAGCTAACCGCTTTGTAACGTTAAAGAGTTGCATGTAAGGAGGTGTTTCAAGCTTGTCCAATTTAATAATTTATTTTTTTTGCTTATTTTTTTTTGAGAACTATTTTAGCATATGCGCTATCGGCAATCATTTAGCAAAAGGTATTTTTTTAAATGTGTTAAGCGGTATCTAGGACTTGCGAGAAAAGTGGTAGAAAAAGATGTTCGAATAAAGAGAACGGACGCCGCTTTCTCCGCGCTCGCACGAATGTGATGTGTGCCTGTCTACCCTTCGAGTGGTGCGCCGTAAAGTGCAGCCTCGCCATAAGTTTAGAGTGGCTATTTGGAAGGACCAAATAATGGAGGCATCTTAGCCGAAAGATATTTCCCAAAAAAGGGTTGCATCTTTTTAGCATATATTTGTAACGTACTGTAAGGAAAATTTTAAAACTGCACAATTTCCGGAATGTTATAAAATGCGAAGGCGGAAATCACCCTCCCCTTTTGCATGTTTCATTTTTATCGGGTGTTCCTCCCACCTCATTTGTTTAACCAGCTTCCGGCATTCCTAGCATTTTGGGGGCGTCACAAATGGGGCATTATGGTGAGGAGAAAAAATAAACTTCACCTCCTCTTTTGACAACGTGTAGGAAGGAGGACTTCCTTCGGTGGGCCTTCCCTGTTGAACCAATAAAGAGACCTCCGTAAGGGTGGTGGCCAAAGCGGCAAACATCATCCGCAGTAGTAGTGATGGCTCCTTCTCCCTGCAAATGATCACAATATCGTTTCGCAATTCGCGCTCAAGCGAGCGGGCTTGTGATGCCCCATTTTCACGTAAACCAAAACTGAGAAATGGTAAAAGGGACTGAAAGAACTGCAAATATCACGCGTGGGTGTCAATACGTATGTGTGCACAAATATATGGGCCTTTCGACATATATATAACCAACCCAGCGTGAAATTAAAAAAGTTACAATTTTGCCTGCCTCGCAGTCACTTCCTTTTTTACCTTATCTGTTAATAATCTTTTTTCTCTCTTTTTGGATGAAGAGTGCGAAAATATTATGAACAGGTAAGGAAAAAAAAGGAAAAAAAAAAAAAAAGTATTCACGAAGGGGCCAAAAAGTTGGTAAACAAAAATGTGGCAATATTTTTACGCGTCGATTATTTCGTTACACATAACAAAACAATAATTTGTGTACCTTCCTTTATTCTTCTTTTTGGCACTTTATTGTTTTTTCTTCCTATTGTTGATGAGTTCCTCCTTTTGCGTTTTTTTTCCTCGCCAGTTTCACTTCCTTTCTACACGTTTAATGTTCTTTTTTCCACACAAAGGGATGTGTGCCCTTGCTGTGCATCTTAGTGGCTACGCGCACTTTCCCACAAACACAAACGAAGTGAACCGCGCCAGCGTTTTTCATTTCTACATAACACTCGTTTATATAAGGCGTAGAAGTAGAACCTTTATACAATACGTTTTTTTTTTTTTTTTTTTTCCTCTTTGCTTCCTTCCCGTTTTAACTTTTTTCTTTTCCCTTTCGGTACCGCCACTCCTTTCCCCCAGTGGGGTACTACTTCGTTACATTCAAATTTTCCCGTCACACTTGTAAAATAAGCCTCCTAAAATGCTTGATTTTACTTCTTTAATTTGTACATGTTGAATTAATTTTTTCTTGTGCAGCACAAGCAAATGTACACAGTGTTAATTGTTTAAATGTCCCAAAGGAGTTATTTTTTCAAAATACAGGCTGACGCAGTTTTATGTTTTGTACATGCTTATATTATTACTTCCTTTGCTGCGTTTGTTTAAAGAAATACGCAATTTCGGGTGAGTGATCATATGCCCATCTTAACTTACACAACGTTTGTCTTTCCCTTTTCCTTCCGTGTTTCCCTTTTGCCATGCCATTGCGCAGGTGTACCACTTTGTATACGTGGCATATTATACAATCTTCCCATTTGGTGGGGCATTTGAAAGAAGGGTTATCAGTTTAACCGCCCACTGAACGGACATAGAACTTGCGCAAATACCCAAAAAAATTAAACGAGGCGAGCTAAAGTTGGACAAAATAAGGGGAAGCGGAGTGAAGTGAAATAGAAGAAAGTCTTTCCTCACTAACGTTTTTCGCTTCGGACGTATGTACCTATTTTTTCATACGCCATATATATATTTGCCAAAAATGAAACAAATAAGCACACACAATTTTTAAAACTAAGAATGCGAAATTCGTCAAACAGGAAAAAAAAAAAAATAAATCTCTCGAATGCATATAAAAAAGATACCGTCCACGTTGCGCATTATAGTTATAATATAATACCCTTTTTTTATGCGTAACGCGAAAACATTTTTTTAACCTCTCGTCGTGGGGACCAAATCGAAGTGAAAATCGCGTAGGGGGGAGTGACAATTGCCAAATAATTTGACTATTATTTTCTTTACAGCTGTTAAGAGACTGATCGTTTGCAAATTTCAAACTTGGCAAAAGTACATCGCGGGAAGGGAATTTTTTAGAAATAAGCCTCTTTCACCTATTTTTTCGTAATTTCCGAGTTTTGTCACCGCGGGGGGCCCATGCGTAACGCAACGCATGTATGTTGTTAGTATGTATTTTAGGTACTAATGCATGTACGTACGAATGTTCTTTTGTATGTACGTTTGTTTGTACGTTTGTATGTATGTTGGTATGTACGCTGGTATGTACGCTTCCGTAGCCCACTGTGTAGTTGCGAATGCGCACGTTTGCATGTACACTTACGCGGATGCATGACTTAATACGCTCGGGTAAATTCGCCTTCACGCGTACGTCATTATATATTTGTATAATATCCTTGTGCCTTTTTTTTCCGCCGTTAACGTACTTCCGAACTGAGGGGAAGCACAGATGATGCATTTGCCCAAGGGCGAAACAAGCAGGTGAGAAATTTTTCTCCCCAGAAGAACGCAAACCGTTCGAAAGAAACGGGAAGGAAGAAACACACCAGGGTGAGTAACTCATTCAACGATTGTAATCACGCGGAGGAAGTTCCTTCTCGCTACGCAGAGGTAGAGAAGAGGGGAAGCACTTTGGCGGAAAAGCGGAAGGAAGCCAAGTGAAAGCAAAGTAGAAGCACCGTCCACGCCAAGCGGAAGCGAATTGGAAGCACCGTGCACGCAAAACCGACGCAATCCCAGAGCGATAACCATGCTAGATTCATTAAGCAGCAAGGAGAAAGAGGAATCGCACGGGAATCTCGACAGCGTCGACGTGAGTGAATACAGCCATGTGATAAACAACTCCCACAGCTCGGAGGAAGAAGACGATGAGTCGTCATCGGATGATTACATCGAAGAGGAAGAAGTGCTGAGAGGCAGTCATAACAGGAGCAGTTCATATGGTGGTAGTAAAGCTAATCCAAATAGGAGCTGTGGGCAAGCGTATAATGACCAAACCGAAGGAGTGACCAATTCGGACAAGAGATGTACGAACAGCCCAAATGACACAGGCATGTTAAAAAAGGTTGATCGTGAAAAAGGAGAGCAAGACACAAGCGGGACCAACAAAAAAAGCAGAAGGAGCGAACAGAATGAAAACCCAAACCAAAACAAAAAGCAGAACGGCCAACCCTATATCTACGTTAGGGTAAAAACAAACGACTGTAATAACAACACCATTAAGTGCAAGATAGAGAAAAACATCACTGTAAAAAAATTGAAAAAGAGCCTCAGCAAGATATTACACAATGGTGAAGAAGAGTATAGGATCATTTATAGGGGAAGACAGCTGAAGGATGTTGAAGTTCTGGCCAAATACAATATAAAATTTAATGATATCCTATACGCTATGAGAATTCATAGGAAAAAAAGCGGAAAAGATGCCATCCTGGATTCAGGAATCACCAGCTCGCAGTTACGTACCATAAGAGAGGAATACAACGACTCGGTGAAGTTCCCCCAAAACGATAATATATCAAAATTGATTTCGTCCATGTTTGATAACAGTGATTTTCTCAAATCAATAATGGATTCCAATAAGCAACTGCAGAAGTTAAGAGAGAAAAATTCAGAGATAAACCACATGCTGAATGATTCGCAGTCATTGAAGCAGTCATATGAGATGATTAAAAATCCCTCATTAATGAAAGAAATGATGAGGAACACGGATCGAGCCATAAGTAACATAGAAGCCATTCCAGGCGGGTTCAACACTCTCAGACGAATGTATCACAACATTCAGGAGCCCATGTATGATGTCAGTGAGGCATCAAATGAAAATAAAAAAAATAAAGTTAAACACTATGACTTAAAAGCTTCTTCTCCACCCACCAGTGAAGCCTTCCCGAACCCCTGGGCTTCCAAAGATGTCAATTCAAAAAATAAGAACAACCAAAATAATGATCTAGATAAATATCTTCTCATGAATAATAATTTGTTTAACAACACCAATGATTTTTTTAAATCGAGCAAGAAGAACAGGGGCAACGGGATGGGAGGCAACAACAACAAGAGCAACAGCAACAGAAGCAGCCTCTTCAAGACCAACATCTTGGATCTGCTGCAGAATTACCAGGCGCCTCCACAAAGCAAGCTGGGCGGGAGGAGCGGCGGAAGCGGCATGAACGGCATCAGCAGCCTCAACGGGATGAACGGCATGAGCAGCCTCAACGGGATGAACGCCATGAGCAACCTCTTCAGCAGCGCGCAGATGAACAGACGGCAGATGTACCACGGGTTACTCAACAGCGGGCTGTTCCGCGGGGGGCTCCTGAACAATGGGCAGTTAAGCAGAGGGCAGATAAGCAGCGGGTCCAGAGTCAGTGGTCCCCCGGCTGGCGGTACCCCCAGTAGCGCCCCACCCGCTAGCGGTCATTCAAATGGCACGTACCCGAGTAGCGCTCATCCCACTGGCTCTCCCCTGGGCGATCTGCTCAACAACAACCTATTTAACGATAAGCTACTTTTCGGATCAAACTTCACCAATGATTTTATTAACCAGTACACACAAGTGCAAAAGAAGAAGGACGACCCAGAAATGGCCAATGCGATAAACCAAGTAATTCTAAATGTGAAAGATCAAATAAATAATGAGACCGATTGGAAGTCCATGCTAAACGTTCCCTCGATTGTCAGCCCGAATGGGGAGGTAAGCCCTTCGAAGAGTAGCAGCGCCAATCGTGGCGATGAAGAGAGGGGCGTAGCTGATGGGGTTGGCAAAAGTGATGATGAAGGGCAACTCCTTTTGGAAGGCAAAAGGAATGCCAGCCAAAATCTAGTAAAGGAGATCACCTCTGCGGACAAAATGGAAGAGGTTAATACCAAAGGGGGGGACGTCGACCCGGGGAATCTGCACAACGTTGTAAATGTGACTTCTTCCAAGGGAGACAGTTCGTTGGAGGAAGGGTCTCCAAATTTGTTACCAAATGATGTGAGTAGCTCCAATGGGTGTAGCTCCCCAACTTCTGCGCTGCTCAATATGCAGCTAGGGAGTGGCAACCTGGGCGGTGTTAGCTCCACCCCGCTAAACATCCTGGAGAATCATGTCAACAACCTGGATTTGAGAAGCATGTCTGAGGCGATCAAGTTATTGAGCAGCGGTGGCGGCAGTGTCGGTGGTAGCGCCCAGAATGGACAGGAATATTTCTCTAAGCTGTACGCCGAACAGCTGAATTCACTACGAGAAATAGGGTTCACGGACCAGCAGAAGTGCATAAAGGCGCTAATTAACACGCAAGGGAATATAGAAAGGGCCATCGACTTCTTGTTGGCCGACATGAATGGAGATCAGGATTGAGGTGAACAGGGGGAGGCAAAGAAAAGAAAAAGAAATAAAAATAGATAAACAAATGAATAAATAAATAAATATGGGGAGGAAGTAGCTTGGGTGCCCAGGGGGGAAAACTGGCGAGACATTCGCCCCCCCATCGTTATCATCAGCACAATTCTTTGATCAACCACATCTTTAACAAGTTGCCGTTGCCTGGGAGGGGGTCAGCGTAACTTTCGTTCGTTTTGCTTCCATTTGCTACATTTTGCTACGTTTTGCTTCTTCTTGCTTCCTTCTTCGTTTTCCCTCCATTTGCTTCGTTTTGTGTGCCCAAATTTCTTCTTAAACTGATGCTGCCATATGGCTAAAGTGAAGCATGTACAGTGTGTGAAGGTGAGTGTGAGCCGACGTGCCTGCACAGGTATATGCCCCATCTCGGCTGACCATGCACACTGGGGTTAAGGGGCATTTCGCGGAAGGAAAGGGAGGGGCTGATAATGATGCAGGGCGAAGGAGGATATCTCGTTCAGCGCATGAATGGGCAATGTAGAGTTCATATATTGGCAGGGCTTCTATATACCCGATGTTGTGTAATGCGCGCCTTTGCGCCGCTTCGTTCCGCTTCTCATCGCTTGGCGCCCTATGCGAGACCAAACTTGCAGGAAAAGAAATGGTTGACGTACTGATTCTGAGAGCCAACCCACTTGCAATTGTCATTTTGGCACTTAATTTTAACGTTGGAGTGAATTTTGTACAACAGGGCCATAACTCCACTGGAGTGTTCATCGATTTTGATTAGTCCATCTGACAGGTGTACGGAACAGCTGGGACATTGTATGTTTGGCCTAACCGCGTGGAGGACGAGGTATCCCCTTAAGCAATCGGAGCAACAGGAAGAATAGCAACATGGAAATAATATGGGTTCATAAGACAAATTTATTTTGCATATTGAGCAGATAAATTCGTCTATATTGATGAGAAGTATCGATGAGGGGATTTTAAAGGTTATTTCTTTTTCCCTTTTTGAATAAGAATCTTTTTTTGCCCACGTTGCGCGAACTCTGCTTCCTCTAATGCGAATTCCACCTGCACATGCAGCGTTGAGAGTCCTCCGTGCTTCCATATTTGTTGAAAATCGGACAAAGGCGTACCCCGATGTTGCTGTCCATTCCTTGTTGGGGTGTCTTGATTTCTTATCGCAGACGACCATGGTTAAGTCTACATTCCCGAATTTGCTAAACACGGATAGGAGATCCTTCCGTGTGGTATTCGATGGCACATTGACGATTAAGGTGTATTTAGCCAGAGATTTCGACAGCCTCTTACCGAGCGTGACATTCTCTCCATTGTGATTATCCTTTTGGTTCCCCTCCTCAGTATGTTTAACCATGCTGCTTCTCTGTATATCGCAATCCTGTGGCAATACACTATCAGAAGAAGTTCTGAACCCATCATCGTGCTGCGTTTTATTTTTGTTTTTTCTCTTTTTCTCCTCTTCCATCGCGTAATTGAGGAAGAAGTTACCACAGCAGGAGTTGTAGCTATTGGGCTGATTGGCCACGTTCCAATCGTGTTCCGCGCCTAGGTCTGGTTGATGGTCATCGTAGGGTCCAGGCATTTCGTACGCGAAATGGTACGAAGGGGTAACTTCACCATCTTGCCGCTTCTCACCCCATCGGTTTTCCCCGCCAACGTTACACGAATTGGTGAAGTCCATCCCCTCCGTTTCGCACAGAGACAGTGCAAAACGATTTCTTTGCGAAAGCAGCGTTTCCTCCATCTGGGTCAGACGCGTCAAATTTGTGTTATTCCCCATTTGGACGTTTCCCCAGTTGTCGCCTCTTTGCAAAGCGGTGTAATCTTCTTTGTGAGTCTCTCTAAAGTGTCTTCCCAACGGAACGCAGTTTGGTGACGCCGATTGGTTTCCTCCCTTATCAATTCTACCCGTTTCCATTTCTTCCTCCTTGTGATGTGTCCCCAGTTTGTCCAAAATGAAATTCTCCCCTAACATATACTGCATGTAAGTTTCCTTCTCGTCCGTAAAGGTTCCTATTTGGGGCTGTTCCTTTTCCTGAACAGATGGATTTCCATGGTGGTCATAAAATGGGAAGAGCGCACGATCATCCAAAAGGGGGAATTCTTCTGTCCTCTTCGTGAACAGCGCGTCTTGCGCTATCTTCAAAAAGGGGTCCTCCATCATTTTGAAGTTTGGGTCCCCCGACTTGGGGATCCTCCCTTCTCCGTGAGAACCATTCGCTACTTGGCTCTCATTTGGGAAAAGCCCAAATGGGGGTAAAAGCCCATGGTTGTTAATTGTCCCAATGGAAGCGGCCACCGGGGTAGTTTCCCCATGTATAGTTGTCCGATGCGTAGCCTCCTCACGTGGGGGGGATCCCTCCCCGTCTGATCTGCCCAAAACGTCTCCTCCTGCATCTTCCCCGGGCACCCACACTTGGTCGGTCCTTAAGTCGTAATAGTAGTTTTGGTTGAGCGTCTGTTGGAGGATTTCGTCCCTGAGGAAGGCTTCGAACTTGCTCACATGGGTGAGTGCAGCGGTGAGATCAGCGGTTCGTGCAGAGCTGACTGCAGAGGTGGCTAATTCCCCCCCTAGCAGATGCGACCTCCCGGGTGGAGGAAAAAATGAGGTGAGCAAATCGGAAGCTGTGGAACGCGGAGGGAGGGTCATCTCTGCTAATCCATTTTGTGCATATGTTATCCCCCAGTCTGGGTTAACCCCCCCGCTGATTCCAACCCGATTCGTTCTACGTGTACCGATCCCCCGTTTGTTGTCTTCTACCGCCATTTTATCACCCCGTTTAGTCAGTTTATCCTGGTGCCAATTGTCACCTCGATTTTCAGTCAAACTGTGCTGCTTCGTTAACTCCAAAAGGTTGTTCCCTCTGTCTTCCCCCCGAATGGATTCTTCCTCCTGCTTCCGTTGTTCCTCCTGCTTATGCTCCTCCTCCATTGCCCCATAAATGTCCAGTCCAAATTGTTCCAAGTTGTATTCACATGGCAATAGGCTGTCATCCCCCCATATGTGGACATAATCTTCTTCCATGTGGGAAGTAGCTACCTTCTGGAGGTTATTGAAAAAGACTCCTTCCTTCTTTGATTTATAGGAAGCACCACTGATATGGAGAAAATCATTTGTGAGGCTCTTTCCCAATATTTGTGTGTCTCCATTCGGGTGTCTACCACTGGTCGGTTGACCCTCCAGATTATCCCCCCCAAGGTGGTACTCTCCCAAATTAGGTATGTCTAATTTGTAATTAACCTTTTCCTTCCTTTCTGTGGAATGATGTTCCTGTTTTCCTCCCTCTGTGATGGTTAGTGTCTCCACGACATCATCCCTTTGGTTATATCTCTTGGATAATCTAGATAGGGCATACTGAGTGGCTTCTTCGAACGTAATCTGGTTTGAACTTGACTTTGCTGAACTTCTGTGAGAATCCACTCCTGTTGAGACGCTATTTATTTTGAGTTTTTCAATATGGTTCATATGCTTCATATGTTTCGTATGTTCGATATGTTTACCAAATGGGAGAGTATCATTGACTTGGCTTTGTGTCTCTTCAGCGTCGTCCCTCATGGGAGTATTATCCACTCCAGTGTCTCCCTTCATTTTCTCCAGAAAGTGCACCAACTTTTGCTAGATGATAACCCCACAGAGACGGACTTTTCCCCTGAAAAGAGGACACCGCGCTGGCCCAAACAAAGGAAATCACAAAGCAACTCCTTCCAGGTGAGCTACCCTCGCTTGACTCATGGCAGGTTTGCCCAACTAGCCAAACGCGTTAACCGTGACGGATGATGCTGCCCCAAGTGTACTTTATCAGCATGGCTGAATAGACACTTGTGTGATTACCTTGCAAGAAGGAAAATCACATAGCTCTGTTTAACTATGCCTATTAGGGAGGTCACCCTGGAAAGGTAACAAGTGTAGAGGCAAAAATGGAGATGCCCTCAAATGGAGTAATTCAAAGCGCGGATGAGGTGCCTTCAAATGGATCAATTCACAACGGGGACTTCCAAAAATGGGGAAGAGCGCAACGGACATGTGTAGTGTGTATGTAGACTATTGGAGGGGAAAAAAAGAAAAAAAGAAAAAAATGCGTCAAATGGGTCGAATGGGTCAAATGGGTCAAATGAACAGATGAACAGATGAAGCGTTACACTTCTGATTTACCCGTGTGTGAAACTGGGCCCTGTGGGGGACTGCCAAACGGAACTTGCGACAATTCCAAACACACATTAGTAGACACCAGCTTGGAATGGTGTGAACAGACGGGAAGTAAAAACGAATAAGCTCAGCGCAGTTGCATTGTGAAGCAAGAAAAGAAAAGAACGAAATCAAATGAAAGCAAACGAAGTAAAGTAAAAAATACACACAACACATGAAGGGAACGAAAGGGAGTACCACCAAACGTTCCTCTTCATGGTGTTGTCCCATATGGCTGGGTCGGCCTTTTCTTGATGGGATGAAAATGTACCTCCATTTTTACACCTACCGTGAAGGGTTATCTACGTGTAAAAACTGTTCTTTAAGGAAGGATTTTTTTTTTTTTTCCAAATGGGGGATTCAACAGGATCTAAAAATTAGTAGTCCGTTCCGTGGCAGCTACGTTTTGACTGACCTTTGATAAGTGCCTTTTTCTGCGGAAAGTTGGACCTCGTCCTGTACATCCCGCCCTGACACCCCATCCGCTCCATCTGTTGTGTCAAATGGAACCAAGAACAATTCGCCCATTCACGCAAGCACATCGACACAAGTGCCTCCTTTACACTCCCAAAATGAAAAAATTGACTAGATGAAGCACACACAGAAACGGACGCTTCACAAGGGAGGCATTTCCCGGGCAGTTCACACGAAAGACACACCTCCAGATTATTTTGTGGAGTGCCCATGTTGCGCTATTTTATTTTATCTTATCTTATTTTTATTTTCTTTTTTCGTTCGTCATTCCCAGAGGTGATTACCAAGAAGTGGTTCATTTGGGGCAAACCCCTTTTTATGCGGAAGAACATAACCCACTTGGCATTTCTACTCCATCTGCTTAACTGAACAGTGGTCATAAAGTGAGCGGTCGTTTCGTTAATTATTCTATTCACCTGTTCGGCTACATTTTAAGGCGTTTTTTTTTTTCTTTTTTTGCACAGATAAAGTATATCCATGTTAGGACATATAAGAAGAAAAATTCTTTCTTCATCAGTTCAATTTTTTGCGGAATTAGCAATTCACGCCAAGGCAGCCAAATTAGTCTTGTGTCTATTTCTAATTAGTGGGCACGATTCATTTTTTTAAATGTGTAGCTAGCTAGGGGAGCAAGCGGCACACAGGGGTGTAAGCGTATGTGTATGGATATATGGGTGTATGGATATATGGGTGTATGGATATATGTGTGTAAGTATATATATCTGTGTAGGTATGTAGTTACCGCCCATGTGGGCTACCTTTTAATTTTGCCCCAACCACTTGTGCAGCTGACTGGTGGTCCACCATTGGTCCTGCGCAGTGCGTTCGTAAAAAAAATAAAATAAAACAGAATAAAATAGAGTAGAAAAAAAAGAGTTAACTGAATGTGGGGAGTTTCCATTTGGGGTAAAAATAGGGGGAAAGTAAAAAGAGTAAAAATAAGGTAAAAAATGGCGTAAAAGGGCGTAAAAATAGAATACAATATAATAGTGTAAAATATGCGACACGGCATCCTGCGAGGGCTACTTCCACAACGCCTCCCTGCGACAGGCGCTCGCACGCAAAGGGACGCACCTAAATTACAGCTACGAATTCGCGGGAAAGGGCGTGGAAGGGATTCTCCATTCGTTGTCTATGTCGAAAGGAGGTATAGTTACAAGATGAACTGACGCCTTACACATTTAAGGAATGAGCATGCACGTGTATATAACCCTTCTGTCAAGGGGAAAGAAAAAAAAAAATCCACACAACCGCTTCTTTCCATCATCAATATTGACAATGTGCATGTGTAGCATCTGTTTTCGCTCCCACTTGTGGAGGGTACAAATTGGAATACCTCCCACCGTGCGTGGTGACTTCCCCAGGATTGTTAGTCACCCAGTGGGGTTAGGGGACAGAACTTCCTCCTTCCGCTTGCCCGTTCCGCTTTGCATGCATAGGATTTTATAAACCCACATGTAGATAAGCATACGCGTGGTATGACACGCAGGTGGGTGCACCTCCCGACGGGTGAACCCCCTTCATGGCTGCTCCTCGCGACGCTCCTCAGGAGTCAACTTAATCAAATCGTCGATTCGCAAAATTGTGATGGTAGCTTCTGTGGCGAACCTGATAGACTTTATTTTGCTAATCATGGCTTCTAAAACTCCGTTCTTAAGATTGTTGGCAACTTTTCCGTTCACCAAATCGAGTCCATACCACCTATAGTCCTTTGGATCCTCCGTGTTCATGACTTGAGATTTGGTGTGATATGCCCGTAATTTACAGACTAAATCTATAGAATCGTAAGAAGCGTTTAGGGCTAATATTTTTGGAATCACCAATAAGGACTCCGCAAATTCTGCAATGGCTAGCTGTTCTCTAGAACCCAAAGTTTTGGCAAAATCTTCGAGGTAAACAGATAGAGCAACTTCTACACATCCTCCCCCAACAACAACGTAGTTACTTTCAAGAGCTCTGCTGACTGAACAGAGAGCATCATGAATGGATCTTTGCATTTCATCCAAAACAAAATCGTTTGCCCCTCTTAACAAAATGGTATTGGATTTGGACGTTTTACAGCCTTTAAAAAACATAACGTCCCAATCACCTACTCTTTCTTCATACACTTCATCACAGTAGCCTAGGGAAGCTGGTTCAAATTTCTCCGTTCCATCAAGGGAGGACATGGTGAGTCTGATCTGTCCATTGGTCAGTTTTGCAATCCTCCTCAAGTCATCTTTGCTCACTCTCCTAACAGCAATGGCACCAGATTCAACAAAATATTTTAGTGGCATGTCGTCTATACCTTGTGTGGTAAGGATCACATTGGCACCTGATTCTAGAATTTTATTTACTCGTTCTTTGGTTATATCTTTCTCCCTTTGTCTTATTTTTTCCAACTCAGTGGGATCATTTATGTTCACCTGAACCCCCAGATGCAGTCTATACTGCTTTAGCGGAAAATCTAAAAAGGCAATCTTCGCATTCTTCACGCCAGTAGGCATGGACTGTGAAGCTCGTCCAGTCATAATTGCATAACCATCAATCAATTTAGAATCTAGTGAACTCATTCCATGCACTTTTATTACATTCACAGACGACACAGGGTACTTTGTCTTACCCGCATCGTTAACAATTCGTACAGACTGAATAGCATTCGATACCATATTCGCAAAGTAATCGGATTCGTATCCAATAAATTTAGAAGACAAGGTTGTTTTCGCAATGTTAATAATGACATCTTTTCCTAGATTGCTCACCCGTTCGCTAAGTTTCTCTTTAATATACTTAACGGACTCTTTCATTGCCAATTTGTACCCACAGATGACGGTCGTCGGGTGGATATCCATTTTGATTAGTTCGTTTCCTCTTCTTAACAGCTCCGATGCTAGCAACACAACTGAGGTGGTTCCGTCTCCTACTTCCTGGTCCTGCAGTTCGGATAGGTTTACTAAAATTTTCGCGGCTGGGTGCTGCACCTCCAATTGTTTTAGGATCGTTGCTCCGTCATTTGTGATCGTCACGTCTCCAATGTTATCTACCAGCATCTTGTCCAATCCTTGTGGCCCCAGGCTCGACTTCAAAATGTTCGACAGCGCCTGCACGGCGGTGACTGAGAAGGGGGATAGGGGGGGGAGAAAGAGGCGAGTTTAAGCGGTCCTGCGAATTGAACCATGAAGGGCACTCACCCAGAAAATGATGCACCAAATGATGCAGAAATTGATGTACCACTTTGATTGCGTGCGGGGACGGCTTCCCCCGCTGCGCTTCTTGCCCTCTTTGCACTCCTACCGTTTGCCGTTCTCACATCTTGGCCGCTTTCCCGATTCCCGTAGATGCTTAAAGACATTTTGGCCTACTAAAAGTGGCACTCGATTTTGTAATCTTATCCAAAGGTACGAAAAAGTACGCTCGGTACGAAGCGGTACGCGCTTGTTCTGATGCGTTCTTTGCTGTTCCTCTGCGCGAGGCGATCACTCATTAACCTTCCCCTTTGGCAATTCGCGTGTGCGCAAATGTAGAGATAAGATCAATATATGCGCGTCGTGGGGGTAGTACGTAGACTTTTTTCCTTCGAAAAAGAGAAAGTTGGGGAATCTCTCCCGTTGCTTTTGTCACGAAGGCATAATGTTTTTGCTTACACTTGTTTGGATGAGGGGGAAACGCAAAAAAAGGGCGAAAAAGGATTTAATAAGAAAGGGGGGGAAATGGTGAAAAAAAAAGCATGTACAAAATGGCATGCAAAATGGCGTACAAAATAACGTACAAAATGACGTACAATCGAATGCACAAAATGGCCTACAAAATGACGTACAATCGAATGCACAAAATGGCCTACAAAATGACGTACAATCGAAAGCACAAAAGGACGCTACAATGGCTGGCGTAGAAGGAAACGGATGTAGCTTCGCTTCCTCCATTTATAATGGCAAAAAAAAAAAAACGCACTCAACTGGTATAGCGTAGCGTGGCACGCATTGGGTACGCATTGGTACGCATAGGTACGCATTGGTACGCATTGGTACGCATTGGTACGCATTGGTACGCATTGGTACGCATAGGTACGCATTGGTACTCATTGATACGCATTGGTACTCATTGGTACGCATTTTTTTTTTCTTTTGCGAGTGCGCCCCGTTTCAATTCAAACGTTATTGTGCTGTCCCAGTTGGGTATCAAGATGGTGGTAGGACTAAGAACATGATTATTCGTGTGCCCTATCAGGTTAAGTTCCTCAATTGGTAGGGTGCTGTCACAATGGATCTTTCTACTACTCGAAGGTTTAGTCTCTTTTTTATTTTTTCCCAAGCCTACCCTCCGGTGTTTAGGGACATTTTCATCACCTCACCCCAGCACATTGGTCACATGCGACAAGGGAACACACGGTTCACGTAAAATTATTTAAAACCAGTTTCGTGTCAAAGATAAAAGCGGGCATACAAGGTAACATGATTTGGAGTTACCACCACGTTAAGATGCCACTTGTTGGCTATTTTTTCCCTCCCATATTGATGCTTCTTAAAAGAGAAAACATTTAGAGGATCGCTTATTTTTTCCACCCATCACGATGTAGCTATATGTACCAGACCCGCAAAATGATATCGTCACGTCGGAGAATTCAAAAAATGGTTCCAGCGGGTGTAGACCCGTCCAGCATACCCCCAGTTGGAGGTTTCATTTTGATGTATCTGCCTCTAGTATAGGGTTAGCATAAGTGAAGGTACACCATATTAAGTCACACGGTGAAGTACTCGTTAAGGATTATTTTGATAATGTGAAAGCCAACTTTGATCATTTTTATTTACCCCTCCGCTTAAGTATACTAGGGTGCCTATATGCATACATATAACCGGAGCTACGCCCGTTGTCGCAAAATTGTGCGTGTGTGTTCAGCCCCATGGGTGTTAATATTAGATGGGTATTTTACACACATACAAGTGGGCGAAAGAGCATGTCTATGCGGTTATTCCGCACTGCCTTAAATCGGTCTTTATTTCGTCACTCTGGAGTGTCACTCGAGTGGGGGAAGCTGGCACATCTGAGTAGAAATCGAGAGGAGACGTGCACCCACAGTTTAAGGTTACTCCCATGATATACACCGGTGCGGCGCCTTTAAGCATGGTTGCAATTTTTGAGGGCGAGAAGGGTACGCTCCGCCACGGCGTGGATGGAACGCCTCGCGATTCAGTCCGAGGGGAACAAAATTGGGGCAGTTCGCCATAAAGGAGGCACGAATCGCTCCTTTATAAATTGCATACATTACATGCGCGCACATTATGTTAGTTCAAAACGGAAAATGGAGGTGCTTATACGCAGATTTCCAGCGCCCTCCCGCAAAATGCAGCGTTATCCCCGCCCTTTTCAGGGGCTTCCTCTTAGCGCGTGCTTTCTTGGCCCCTCGAAAATCGAACAAAATAAACTCCCAAAAATGCTTCCTTTCCTTTTAAAGAGAAACTTCCAAATTCCACTTTACATTCATTGTGGCATCCTCTAAGGGGATTTATCAGCCACCCCATCCTCCCTGGCGAAGGACCCCTGGGAAATTATTACCCTTAAGCGAAACGGGTGATATGCGGCAGAAAGGAAACCTTTTCTTTGTCTTTTAATTTTCCCCATTGATTTAAAAAAGTGATACAAATGAATGGGAAGAAAATACACACACAAGTGTACCTTTTCGCGGCGGCTCATTCAATAATCCGTGTGCAACTCCCACATGTTTAGAAAACTTTTTCGGACGCCAAAAGTAGCCAATCTCTCATTTACAGTGTCTTCTTATTTACACAGACCGCAAAGAGCGCATCACTGCCGCGTAGACGTAAAGGCACGCATCAATTTTTATGCGCCCTGAAAATGTGACCACAAAACGTAAGCGCCTCTTTCTCCTCAATTTAGTGAAAGAAAATGGAAAGTCCACTTTTAAATTATGCTAAACCTGACTTTGGCACCTTCATGTAGGAGTATTAACTCACCCGAATGTGAACAAAGTAGAGGAAATTATCCACAGAGGCACTGTTTTTTTTTGCCCCTTCAAATTTACATACGCATGACTATTCATCCACTTCTAAAAAAACCAACGGGAAAAAAAAATAATAAATAAAAAAAATAAAAATAACAAAACAAAGCGATGCACTGCGACACGATGCTATCCTATACGAAGCCACGGGGAGAAAGAATTAAAAACGAAATTCACACAAGAACGATAGTATACATGCCTGCGATAGTGACACATAATTTACATTCGCTCCATTTTTAGCCCCGTCCGTAAGCTGGATAGCGAGCTTTTTTTTTTGTTTTTTCCCAGTCCTCGGTTAAGCCAAAGGGAAGGAAGATTTGCATATCAGAGTCTTTTTTAAAGACTCCGCTCGTTGAATGCGACGATTCAGAATACGTCAGCAGAGGAACGTGTTGAGCGAACCACTATTCGGTGGGCCCATGCACTTACGTGTGTGAAGTGCCCACGTGACTCACATGTAGCGGAGATACGCGAGAGTGCAACCCCACGGCACGCAAAAGGAAAAAATAAATTACAAAGAAACAGGGAGGGCAAAACGAAATAGAGCCAAACAGAAGAGGGCGGAACAAAAGAGCGCAAGCCGACTGCGAGCCACACCCAGGGAACCCCCCTCCCCTTGATACCATTTAACCGACGCAATCACCGGTCAATCAGCCTGCTTAAGTCAATATCTTAGCAAAGCCAATCAATAAGAAGCCACGCCCCCAACAGAGCGTGTGTATGCATTTTTACATCTCCCCGACTAACGTTGAAATAGAACGATCCGATTGGTTATCTCCCCTTCGCCCTCCCTTGGGTTCAATACAATCGCGACGGAGAGAGACATCGAGAAGTTTCCCTCCAGCAGTTGCTTACCCGGACGAAGTAGCCTTCGTCAACGTCATCACCCTGCTAAACACGTGAGCAGCTGTAGACGAATAACCCCCACTCCCCTCTGGCAAAAGGCACATAGCGACCACAATGGACATGAATTTTGGCTTCTGCAACGACGCCTTCTTCGAGCAGGGCAACAGATCGACGGATAAGGAAGACATAGAAGAACCGAAAAAGGGAGATTCAAACGATATAACCAAAAAAAACAACAACGAATTAGGAGAGGAAAAAGAGCTACCGAAAGAATTATGCGTCCCAGTTACGATCAAATTGTTACTGAACAAAATGATGAACCATGAAGAGTTTAAAATCCATGACTTTCAAATAAGTGGCATTATTGTCTTCGGAAAAGTATGCAAAATTAAGGAGTTGGCTAGCGCCATCATTTTTGAAATTTGTGATTACACTGGAAACATTGAAGCGAAATATAATAAGGACGCGAAAAATGAAAAAGTCAAAGATCATATAGAAAGCATAAAAATAAATGACCACATTAAGGTCGTAGGAGTGGTTTATTCCCCGGAGACGAAAACAGAGCAGGTACAAATAAGTATATCTTACATTAACAAGGTGGAAGATTGGGTCTCATACTTTTCCTACTTCACCTCTGAAGTGATATATTGCTACTTAAAGCTTCTGAAATTAAAAAACATTTACACGCCCAATGGGGTCAATAATGAGGATAAACCCTGGTCCCACGTAACTTTAGATACCTACTACAACCAGCTGGACGACATCGACACGGACATTATAAAATACTTACACACAACAAGTGAGAAGTATGCCAATCAACAGGACATCTTCGAACACCTCAAGAAGTATCACTCAGAAATGAACATAAAGAAGTCCCTCACGAAGCTTATTGAGCAGTACGATTTGGCCCAGTACGAGGATATCATAAGTATACCCTAAGTACACCCTAAGTACACCCTAAGTACACCCTAAGTTTTTTTCTTTGGGGGGAAGAAAGCCTACCACCGCTTACTATATAAACGCATCACGAGGAACTCACATAATGAGAGGGTTGCCTTTCCCCATCGAGGAAGCAACCACCTGTGATCCCTCCATGCATTTTTTTCTCGTACGCACATTGGTTAAAACACAAATTGCCGTCTTCAGAGGGCGACAGATGCAAACATCTGCCAATCGGATACTCGGAGTTGGAAAATTTTGACTGCTCCACGGCCTTTTCCCCAATGTAGGACGCTTCTCTATGCACACATGTATGGACTGATGTGAAAAATGAAAAAACATCCTCCCTTCTGCCCCCTCTCTTGGGAATACCAAACATTTGTGTCTGTCTCTTTTTTTACATTTTGAAGTGTTTACAGGAGAAATGCGTTACCCTGCATTTTGCGTAAAAAAAAAATAATAAGTAATAAATGATCGAACTGAACACGCAACGTCAAGTTACACGAACCTCATTTTCTTCTTTTTTAATTAAATCACACCTTTCGCTTAATTCAATGTAAAAAAAAGAGAAAATGGGTCTGCTTTTTTAAACTTTTACCTTGTTAAGAAGGGACGGCCACTTTAGGGTGCGGCCAGTGGCAAGCTCCCTTGCGAGGTCTACAAATTTAACGCGGGGTGTCCGCGTGGGGCGTCTCCATATATATGGTTCGAAAAAGGGTTGTTCCGCAAATGAAGTTAAAAGGGCTACGCTGCTGTACTGCTGCACCGCTTCGCGATTAAACAAACGAATTGGCAAATGACACTTGGGCGGGAAGTGGTTCAAACAAACAAATTGAAAGTGAATTATTAAAGAAGGATAGGCGGGCCGCGGGCACGGAGGCGCACCAAATTACGCGGCAACTTTTTTTTTCTTCTTTTTCCTATCGGACGCGATGCTCTGATAGAAGAAGTAACTGACGCCAGTAAAAACGATCACTATGCTGATCACAAAATAAATGGAAAAATATTTGTCACTCTCCAGGATAAACGGGAAGTCGTAAAAATATAAAACGACCAGAGTAAGCGGGGTTGATGATTTCAAAATTAAGAAGCACTCGGCGGAAGAGTACTTGCTGTAGAATGACGACACGCTTAAATTGAATATAGCGTTCACCACTATGTAGAGGCAATACACACCAAAGGAGTACTTACAATTGGAGTTATTCTCCATCGTGTGTCCTGAAAAGCACTGGATGCTGTCCTTGATGTATAGCAAATAAGAGACGTCCTTGTTCTTGTTAAACAAAAGCTGAAAATGTATTATCATTGGGAGCAAACAAATTTGGATTAGCGAAATGTTGAAAGATAGAAGTATGACGCTCATTTTGTCTGACGCGTTTCTTTCTTTCTTCGTTTTCTTCACTGTGTCACGTTTGGGAGTGACCTTCTCCACTTCGACGAGGCTGTGAAGCGGTTTGTTCTGCATAATATCGAGTACCCCGTTGGATGCACTCAATTCTCCACCTCGCTGCCCGCACACCGGGCAGGGAGACGTGAAATGGCCCTCGGTACTATCAACCCCCTCCACGATACGATTCGCGTGGGACACAGACACTCCGCTTAACACTTCATCAGGCCCCCCTTCGTGGCTTACACCTAACTCTTGCACATTTATCATGTACCCATTTGTAATGGCATCATTCGGTTTATTAAAAGGGGGATACTCAACGAGAGCTTCCTCCTCCTGATGGTCGTGCTTTCTCCCCTGTTTGTTACTCTCCCCCGAGGATGTTCTTTCTTCTGTCTCCATTTCGCAGAAGCCATTCTGTGATACCCCCAGCTCTGGAGCGCAGATGGCACTACACAATTGAGAGCATTTCCTTTTCTCCTTCCTTATGCTCACCACCTTCTGACGCTTCTCTCTTCCTTTTATATATTCGGAGAAAAATATTTCCCTGATCACCCCACCGTAGGATGTTAGCAAAATGGACAGCACACAAAAAATTATAGATGCGAATATACCAAACGGAGCTGCCAAACTGCACGTGGGTTCATTACATTCGTAGAATCTGCTAAAATAGCTAGCACTATCATGGAGTGCATCATTCACATGTATATAAAAGTGAGAGTTCATATAATAGCTGACCATAGTCTGCTTCGTAACAATTGTGTTCTCCTTGTACACGTAGGGAATGTAGAAGAAGAGAAAGCCCACTATGACGATAATGACTGACAACGCGTGATGAATGTTGTACTTCCTTTTTAAAATCAAGTACGATAATATAATGGAGAAAATAAAATTCAACTGATTCAGGAGCAGTAGGATGGTTAGTGGAATGGCTAGCTGGGACACAAAATACAGTGTGTTCGATATTATGTCAAATAAGGCTATGACGACTACATATTTGTATGCTCCTAAATTTCTCCACTTCTTCTTTACACTTGAATACACTCTATTCTCCGTTGTCTCTCTGCAGCGAAGGACATCCTCGTACGGTTTATCATGTTGGTAATGTTCTAGTATGTCCTTTATGTCTTGCTTACTAAATGGGTAGACTCCCTCCTCATCTGAGTTCTCCACAGTGGCATTACTGCAGCGACACCGAGTGTGCGTTTTTCCGTCATTCTGTTCTTTCTTTTCATGGAAGCGCGGCTCACTTGTGTTTAGTGCGCTGTGGCTGTCGAGGGTGTTGTCTTCCTCGGTTCGTGCATCTTTTCCCTGTCTTGACTTTGTACGTGGATTGGCTGCTCCACTTTGGGTGCCACTTTGCCCGGTACTTGGACGCACAGTGGGGATATCAATACGGCCACCCGCTCTGCTGCCACACCTGCTATGGCATTTGCTGGTATGTATGCTACCACTTATGCGACCCGTTATGCTGCCGCTTATACTGCCATTCCGCACCTCCACGTCTCCCTCGCTCTTCTCCAGCAGCGGCTCGTATATCCTCTTCTTGTGAATGTAGAACATCTTCATGATTTTCTTCTTCCTCTTGATTGCCTCTTGATCCCTCACATCAATGGTACAATCGCGCTGCTGCTTCGGTTGTTCCTTTCTCTTATCCATCTGTCTCGCATCAGCGCTTTTCTCCCTTTTCTTAAAATACCTTCTCAAGCACGGATATATATAAGACCAGTGTTCCTTGGTAATGCTCCTTGACTTACAGTATATAATGCAGAGCACTAAATAAATCGCCACGTAGGCTATAGCATTATAGGACGCAGTTAAGCTGTCAAAGTTGTTCAGCACTCGATTCCTCATCCTACCACATATGTTATTGCTGACCCCCAAAAATACAACTAAACACCCATTGAAAAAAATTAAGAAAAACTTCTTCACTTTGCTGCTGGTGGATGCGTGATTGGACTGCATCTCTTCTTCCTTGTCCATCTTTCTTCCCATGTGATTACTCCTGTTATAAAAGAAGTCATGATCTATATCAACATCTTGTGTGCATTGCTTACTGTTAATTTTCACATAATGCTTGTCACATTGTGTCTCATAAAATGTATTGCTATTTACACCTTCCATTTGTAGTACGTTGGAAGGGCTGTTTCTTTTTTGACATGATTTGTGTTTCTCATTAGGGTTTTGACTTTTTTCTATTCCTGGGTGGATTCCCTCCAAGGGGCAATCATCATTCTGCATATTCACCCGGTGAATCTTCACGGCTGGGGTTTTGTTCTTATTTCCAACAATGTCGCTGCTTTTGCTTCCCGTTCGTTCCCAGTACTTGGCCCCTTTTTTTTTACCCCCCTGGTGATCCCTCTCTTCCTTTCTTCTCTCCAAGTATTTCTCGTTAAAAATCTGGGCCGTGGATTGAAATTTCTCCCTTTTAATTTTTTTTAAAAAATTGATAAGAGAAGCATTTTTGTACTCCCACAGTTTTGGAACAATATCTTCGTACCTCTCTCCCTTGTTTTTTTTATTCCCAGCACGTGCTCCTTTTTTTTTTTTTTTAAAGGCTGCTTCGCTTGTTTCCTTTTCGGGTGTTCGTTCACCTGTTCGGGGGGTATCTTCTTCCGCGCAAAATGTGTTTACGCTTTTTTGAGCATTCGCTACTGTTTTTGTTACTTCCTCATCGCGTATTTTACTTGCGCTTTTTTCTACAGAAATAGTGTTTCTTTCGTCATCAGGCTTGTTTGCCTTTTTTTCTTTCCTCTTAAAGGCGAATATTTTGCTCCCTCCTTCGTGATGGTTATGTTGTTCCCCTGTTTGTGGCTCCTGGCATGCCACTCGTTCAGCTTGCACTTGGTTGGCACAATTTTTATTTTTTTTTTTCGCCTCCAACGGGGATCTCAGTCTAGGGGTTATTTTCAGTTGGAGTTCCTTTCCCTGCATAATGCAACTCTTTTTTTTTGCTCCACTTGAGAAAGCAAAATTGCCAATCGTTTGGCAGTTTTTTCCTTCTGATTTCTCCCGCAAAGGATTATTTGGCTCACCTGAATCACTTGGCATATTTTCCTTATTTGGCTTATTTTCCATCTTTCCCCTAATTCGTTTACTTCCTCTTGTGTAAACATTTTAGGAAGGTACAGATCCCCCTCCTTTTGCTTTTCCCGTTTATGTAAACTTTTCTCAGCTTACACTTTTTTTTTTTTTTTTTTTTTGAAAATTATGTTCATGTGAAATTTTGGCTAGTTGATACTCCCTCCCCTGAATTGCCTTATCGTCTTTTCATTTTAGCTGCTATCCTGCTGGATATGAAAAGGAAGCAAAAGTGATCATTCTCTTGACTAAAAAATGGAAATGCGTGGTGTTGTCTCGAAGGGAGCATTTGACCATCCAGCAGGCCCGTTGCCCTCGCGTTGCCTGCGCGCATCGTTAACGCGGTTTTGTGACCAACTGTAGGGCAAAAAAAAAAACGCGGAAAATACGAAGTGGCCAAAATAGTAAGCCCTCGTGGCATACACTTCGTGTGCAGATTTGCCAAAGCGAATGTAGCCCCAAAGAGCGCAAGCAAAATTGCTCTTCCAAATTTTGAAACAGAAATGCCAAGTTAGCTTCTCTCCCGCATTATGCGTAAAAAGGGGGGGAAATTTAAATTTCTTTTTCAATTTTTTCGCATTCCTGATCAGTAAAAAAAGAATTAACGGGCGATCAGATCGTAACATAAGTGTCATCCACACCATGGAATACGACAGACATGTATACTCCACATGCAGTTACGCGCTAAGGGACTTGTACACAGAATTGCGAAAGAGCAATAGATATTCTGCTCCCCTTGCTCTGTACCTTTTTCTCATCATGCCAAATTGGAGATCATAAAAAAAAA
>NW_008481842.1:232384-238055 GCF_000524495.1 Plasmodium inui San Antonio 1
TTGTCTTAATATGTACCTTCTGCAAGCTCGGAACGGGGAGTTATGAAACCTTTACACATTTCTCGGAAAAGTTCATCAGGGCAGTGGTACGGTGAAGACGTCACTACCCCATGTGCACTCAAATGTTTGGTCATCACCCGTCTTGCATCTTCCTTTTGTCCTTCTTTCTCCCCTTTTTCGTCTCTGCGCGTTATTACCCCGTCTTAATGTCTACCCCAGTTTCGTAACGCATTGATCACTATTCTGGTTGCCACCCCCGAACGTGGAAAAGTAAAAAACTGATTCATTGCTCGGCCCAGTGGCGCGAGAAAGGGACTCCCTTTTGTTCCAATCACAATGAGGGAATTCTTTTAAAGTAAAATTTGATTATCATAAATTTTCAGTGCAAATGTGTTGCCAAAAAAGGGGGGGAGGTACACCTGCAAAGCGCATCAATGGTGTGTGTAAACTGGGTGCACCAAGGCATTTGCACGGGGAGCACAACGCATAAGGGTGTTTTTTCTTAGAGCTTCCAGAAGGAAGTTCTACACATGTGTAAGTATTAACAACGTGTGCGAAATTCCCCTCCACACGTAAGGTGTAAAGAAAAAGATGTACGTATAAGCATGTCCAACACATTAGTAGTAAAAGAACACTTGTAATAAACACATGGCAATTTTTTTTCACAACCCTAGCGCACCTACAGAAAGTGGTTGAGACGCCCCATCGAAAGAAATAAAAAATGGAGCGCCGTGCAACAATTGTTCGTGCAAATTTAAAATGAATTGCCAAAAGGGAGGGAAATTTCGAATGGTGTTAAAAGGTTGTCCTTGTACTTCTCCTTCTCTTTGTGTTTTTTTTTTTCCCCTTGGAAAAATGTACAGATTTTCAGCACGTGCATCAAGTATGCATGGCGCTCTGCAGCTTGAGTTCTTCCTTTTTGTTCCCCCTTAGAACAGCTACACTGGCGTAAGAACTTCAAAAAATAAGGAAAAAAAAAGAAAAAATCGAGAACATTGCAAAGCCATTTCAAATGTGCCAATTCTTGGGAGTCTGGGGGAAACAAAACTGAGTACTGCGGCATGGAAGCAAGACGTGTATACCTCTTTCACACACATGCATACCTCCGGCATAAACATGCGCAGGAGCGATAAGTTCATGTATTACGACCCGACACACCAACAAAATCGATAAGGAATAATTTGCAAACGTTCCCAAAATGATCACAAGGGAGCACCCCGAAAAAAGGGAAAAGGGCCCCAAGGATCCTGCCTACACAGAAAGAAAGAAAAAAAAAAGGAGAAAAAAGTTCAACTACCAAGGATGTAAGTATCCAAACGATTTAAAAAGTAGCCTCTACAACATGTGCCTCAATTTTGCATACAGTGACATCTATCAAGACTACATAAACAGATTAAGTGTAAATTGCCACAACAATTGCGATTATGACCAAATAAGGAGAAGCACTTTTATACCTAGAGAGGATTTTTTCAAGTATTATAATTTCCCTTTTTACGACAACAACTTTGAGTTAGAATCAGAACAATCCTATGAGGATGAAATTTGGGACGATTCCGATGATCATGTTAGTGGTTTGGAGGAGGTGGGGAAGTACGCTTTGGAGAGATACGATGCTTTGGGGTATAAATCCAGGACTAGTCGAATAAAGAATCTCATACTTGGGGTGCCCGATCATAAAGGGGTTATCCTATCAAGGGGGAAAGGCTACCATGGGGGGGACGGTGGTGGTGATACTGTTTACCGAGGAAACCACGACGATGACGCAGGATCAAAATCGTACGCCTCCCAACTCTTCCGAATTATCAGTCAAAGGAAAAATTGCCAATTGGTGAGTGACAACTACCGCAGCAGTGGCGATAGGAGGGTGGGAAAATTCCACAGGAGTCAAGAAATGTTAAGCGAATCGATCAAAGGGGACACCATCGGAGGGGAGAAAAGGGGGTGCCTCGAAAAAGTGAAGAGTCAAGTTCTCTCCTTTTGGAAGAAACTGTATGACTCCAGGGATCCCTCCTTCATGGCCAGTTTGAACCTTTACTTTTTAAACTACCACGATATTGATAAGAAAAAAATAAAGAACGCTTATAATGAGGACTACATATGCATGGTGCAGAATTTGGCGGAGGCGCAAGGGGACCCCCTCGTTGAAAGATATTACAAGGGCGTCCACATGGTGAAGAAGGAAGAAGTGAAGTATCGCCAGAGGTACCTCCAAAGGGGCGCACACACCACACGGAGGGAGGATCACTTCAAAGAAGAAAACCAAATGCACGGACAGATGAGGCAAAGTGTGGACGAATTGGCAGATGCGAAACAGGAGAAGTGGTCTCAAAGTAGCCAAAAAGGAGAAAACGAAATCGGTAGCGCACTCTCTAATCGGTTCAGTGAACAGTGCGGGATGGAGCTCAAAGAGAATAGAAATGGAAGAAGAGTCGACAAAAAAGTGCGATTAAGCGGAAATTGGGATAAAACCCCAGACGAGGAAGAGGAAGGAGCCAATTCGAGAGAGCCCAAACGAAGTGCCAGCAAACACATGAAACGACTCTGTTCAGAAGAAATTGAGATATATTTTAAAAAAGTTCTAAAAAACGAAATTATAAGTTTTAATCAAAAAAGGATTAATAAGCGAGACAGATGGACTTCGCTGTGTCAGTTTGTTTGCTCCTGCATAGGTGCGTCGCTAACCGCGCAATGCTACTTAGACTTGCCGCGAATGACCTCGTCCCTTGATTATGCTCTTCTGCTGTTTCTGCTCCTGTTCTGCTACCTATGTATCGGTTTGCCGATTCTTCAAATGGAATATACCCTTGGTCAACTATCGCAAGGGTGCATAATCAATGGCTTAAGTTTCTTAAAAAAAAAGTACAGAGGAGTCGCAATCTCTTCAATGATCATATCTTTTTGTATACTATCGAGAAGTGCTCATGACACGGTGGACACTGCGATTGTTGTTGTCTCCTCGGTGAGAAAAACTTTGCCTTGGAATTTGAACCAATGTGAAGGGATCCCACTCAGGGGGGACTGCCTCCGGAATGGGAAATGCATATGGGTGACGGGTAAGAGGCGAAGGAATGACCCCCTTAGAGGGAATTCTCAAGAAATATTATTCTATCCGGGCCAACGGTCTGCCATTTTAGACACACAAATGAGAAGTGAACGGAAGGGGTTCATCCTGAGTGAAATTCCTCCCGCGGGGGATCACTGCAAATCTGATGCCACTTCTGAGTGGTACCATTTCTTCTCCAAAGAAGTAAAATTAGCTTGGAAAATCGGGGCGCTCTTCCTAATCACACTCACTCTCTATTTCCTGCTAAGGGTAGAGGGTATGTGTTTAACTCAATTCCTGCAGTATATATTCTTCCTCTTCTTCCTTGTAGCGCTTTGTCAAATATTTGTTCTTTCCTACGAATTGAAGTCAAACAAGTGGGTTTCCATCAATGGAGAGGGGACCCACCCTAAAGATGGGCATACCAATGGCAGTA
The DNA here is from genome assembly GCF_000524495.1 of Plasmodium inui San Antonio 1. Classification (NCBI taxonomy): domain Eukaryota; phylum Apicomplexa; class Aconoidasida; order Haemosporida; family Plasmodiidae; genus Plasmodium; species Plasmodium inui. The sequence goes on from NW_008481842.1 coordinate 235,864, forward strand.
TCTTTTTCAACACGGACTATTTCCTTTACCTAAACTTCGAAGTAGTGGCAAAAGTATGTACCCTCGTATTGGTGTCTCTAAATTGCAGTACAGGAATTAACTACCTGTTTTCGTCCTATAGTAATATCGGGGATAACCTTTTTGTGTCTGCGTGGTATGTCGTGTTGGGCTCCTTCATCGGGATGGTTATACACATTGTACATTACTACGTGTGTGTAGAACTGCTGAGTAGTGTTCCCACTGGGAGAAGAACCCTGGAGATAATGATACCACAAACGTATGATGGATCACCTGAGGGGATTTGCTCTCTTTACGATTTGTTTTCCAAAAAAGGAGACCCAATTAACAATTTCCTCGTTTATATGGCTTCCTTATCAAGAGTGAACTTCCAAAATATGATGAGCTTCACCTATTTCTTGTGTTCTTTGCTAGCTCTGCTCACATCCTCTGCTCTCCATTTGAAGGGGCTAATAATGGTGCTAAAGGAAAGTAGAAAGTTTAAAGGCATCAAAAAGAAGGTTATCACCCTGTTTGTAATTCTGGGGTATTGCCTTTTGGGGCTCTTTTATTTGTCTCCTTTTGGACACAACACAAATTTGGTTATGAAATACGCCACGTTTAGTTCTGTGTATCTTTTTGTCGTCTTTGCCCAACTGGTTTCTGTTACATGGACGTATGCGTCTGAACGGGGGGGACGGATAATAAGAGCGTCCCCCAAAAAAAAAGAGCGCTCTTTTTTGCGTCAACCAACATTGTGCCTCTTCACTGCGGTGTGGGTGATGCCGCCAGTTCTGCTATACCTGCACAGGCGTATTTTCCCCAATTTTGTTTTTTTCTCATTTGGGTTACCCCTGCTGGTCGGCGCACTTCTCTTTCTATCCGTCAATGTCTTCTTTATTTACAGTGCCAATTTGAATGTCAGACTGAGGGAGAAGTTCTACTTGCTCTACGTCCTTAACGTGGACATTTTGCGGACAAGGTTCAACAAAATTCTGTATGGAAGAAGGAGGACTTACGATTTGGAAAAAAAGGAAGAATCTCCCTTTGGACTTCTCCTCTTCCATAAGCTCACAATTCATTGGTGTCTCTTAACGAAGTTTTTCATCCCCCAGATTTTACTCACCATCGTCTTGAGCAACGTCCTGTACAATGTACATATTTGTCTCGACAGGAGGACCACCGTTGTGGGAGTCCACTCCTCTAATCAGTACGGGCGCTTCGCACAGGACGAATCAGCTGCCCATTCATACCTACGAACCGCCTCAAATGGTAAAGATGGATTTGCCAATTTGGATGCCTTTTCAAGCGGAGCCTCAATGGGGGAGGGGAGAACCCCCAAAGGGGGAATCACCTTCGATGAGACATACCAAAATGTATTCACAAACATGGCACGAAAGGGAGCAACACAGAATAGGGAGGACACAAAATTGGAGAGCTGTTTTGGCGCCTGTGCACACCTGACTGCTACGATAGCAGCAATATTACTCATCCTCCTCATTTCGCTCCTCACCTTTGTAAGGCCAAACAAAATGAACTGCCTTGCGTGTGCCCCCACCAACACCTGGATCATTAGTGACGTGGACTTTAAGCGAATGAACCCCGCCAACTATGCCTACACAAGGCGAATACACTTTTTTGAAGAAATTTTCCCCATCGAGAGAATTATGCCTGCCTATGTCTGGACGCACATAAAGAGAGAGATAGAGAGGGGCAAACCAGTTACATCATTACACCGGGATGACCAAACAGACGAAACGATACATGACAAGAGCTTTTCTTACTTAAACAGAAGTGACTTTGAAAATTATATCTTCAGTTTAATCGATCGGGGATTCAAATTGAGCGACTTTTCAGGCATAAAAGGGCAGCACTATCACTAGAGTTGAGTTTTCTCCCCTTTGTTTTTTTTTCTCTTTGCATGAATGTTTCGTAGGTACAAGCCGCTTCACCCATTTGCGATGAGCTGTGCGTAACAACTTTACAAATTGAGTGTAGAAGAAGTTTCACGTATGTGTGTACTACGATGTGGCGCCCCAGCTGGGGTAATGACGCGTCATTTGTATGCTCAGTAGAGCACAACGGGGGGCAGGAAAACCACAATGAATGCTTTTGAACCGTTATTTATTTTTTTTCCTTCTCCTTATGGTTCATCTTGTTTTTTTTTTTTTTTTTTTTTTTTTGAGTCAGAGTCT
>NW_008481842.1:238142-247389 GCF_000524495.1 Plasmodium inui San Antonio 1
AAATGCGAATGAGGTCATTCACTTGAGCGGCTTCATGCCTAAGTCCTTCCTGATTTTGTTCCATCGTTCTATAGACAATGCATCCTTTTTATTTTCCTCGACGTCAGAATCGTCTTTTTTCTTCCTCTCTTTTTCGTGCCTTTCTTTTTCCTTCCTTTCTTTTTTCTTCCTTTCTTTTTTCTTCCTTTCTTTTTCCTGCCTTTCCTTTTCCCGCCCTTCTTTTCCCTTCCTTTCCTTCTTTTTTTTCTTCTCCTCATCCGACTCTTCACGCGCGCATCGCCTCTTCTTCTCCCTCCTGCGAGCCTCGGGCGATTCACTCGTGGAGTAGCTTCTTCGCCCTTCTGAAGAGCGTCTTTTTTTCTTGTGCCTCGAGTGTTCAGTTAGTTTGTTTTCTCGCCGTTTTGTTCTTTCCCTATCGCGGGAGTAGCTTCGATCCCTATGCCTGCCCCGATTGCGGCTCCGATCGCTATCCCTGTCTCGATCGCGGCTTTGGTTACTATCCCTGCCCCGATCGCGACTCCGGTGTCTACCTCTGTCCCTGCTCCTGCTGCCGCGCCTGCCTCTCTCCCAGTACCCATTTCTCTTTTTCCCTTTGCCCCTCTCTACATGGCTACTCCCCCCCGATCCGTATCCACTAGTGGGGGGGTTATCTCCCCCCCGCCTCTTCACCCCCTTGTCAAGGTTCCTACCAGGGGGATCATCCCCCCCTTCCTCGACTTGATTCTCAAATAGTTCATTCCCCGAGGAAATATTTAGCAACTCTTTATAGTAGTCCAAATTAACCTTCTCTAGAAGATTATTATCTTCTAATACTTGTCTTTTTGTGAGGCTTGGAAAATCGACGTCCAAAAAGTTATTCATAATTAAGCAGTTGTCCACAAATTGATCCATGTAAATTTTCTCGAAGGTGCCATTCTGCAACCTGATTCTCATTTTTCTGTAATCATATAAAATGGGTTCTAAGTGACGATATATTTCTAGACTCTTTCCAATCAGTCTAAGGTAGAAAATGCCCAGAGCTCTTAAATAAATGAATTCTTCATTTTTTATATACTCGAAGATTATATCTTTGTCTGGTTGGATTTGTAGTAATTTCAGCACTAAGCAGAGGAACCGAGTTGGCTTCCTGTTTCCCCCGTAGGTTCCTCCAACGTACTTTAGGTTCACCGCTTGGTCGATAATCGATTCGGCTGCAAATGGGATAAAGAAGAAAAAAAAAGGGGGGCATCCGTGTAGGTGGGGAAGAGCAGCATACCTACACGCACTTGCATAAGTACTTGCAGATGCACTTGCAGATTTAGATACATATTTGCATGCATATTTACACGCAGATTTGCATGCAGATTTATATGCATATTTACATGCACATTTAGACGCAGATGCACTTGCAAATGCGCATGATAGCGTTGGGCTGCACCCCGCTGGGGTCCGTTCCCCCCTATCACTTGACGAAGAAGGGTACCCCCTAAACGGTCGCAAAGTGCAAGTGATTAACGTGAGGACGCAATTTAGGACGTACATGTCAGGGCAAAGCACTTCTCCTTCCAGTAGGGGCTCTCATATATTTTGCTCCGTATAATATTCGATATTAAGTACTGCGGATTGGAGCCGAAGATTTTGATGGCGCTCACGTCCGTTCGGTTGGCCATTTGATCTCACTTTTTTGTCTCTACGTAGTCCCCCTAGATAGAAGCACACGACATCATGCGCACCTTCTGTCAGATATGAAACAGAAAAAAAGGGGGCTGGCAAAGTTGTATACCAGCTGGGGTATGATTAACCAGGGGGGTTCGTAAAATGGGAAGATGATGGCGGCATTTTTAACCATTGAAATGCTGCTGCGTTGCTCATTCTATGCGGCGTGACATTGGTACTACATGTATTTAATATTATATATACTTTGTAAAGGGGCTGATTTAGGAGGATGCCCTTCTGTTGGCAGCAGTCCTCCCTTCACTTATTTTCTATGCCTCTGGTGAAGAATCCCGCGTGTGGCATTTTCCCTTATCTTGATTTTAGCGTTATCATTTTTGCTTCACCCATCCATCGCGTTGTACCGCTTCGTCATCTACCAAGTCGTTTTTTTTTTTTTATAACTTTGGCATGACTCCTTTTTTTTAGCGCGGCTTATTCTGAAAAAAAAAAAAAAAAACTGCGCCCCCCTTGGAGCATCCGAGCGAGGTGGGCATGAGGAGGCGATACACGACGCACGTATGCATATAAGGCATTATATACGCATGCACATGTTGGTACTATCGTGGGGTAAGTTTTTTCACAGGAGGTAAAACCTAGCTAGGGAAATTAGCCCAACAATTGAAAAGGCCTACCCGCCTCGACAGTTAATAAATGCTGCGCCCTGGTTGCCTCTCCAATCCCTGCACTTTTACATTGTATGCAATGTCGTCCCGGAAATATGTGACACATACATCACGTGGAATTCCAAATTAAACTCGTTTGGGAAAAGGGGGTCCTAAAGTTACACCTCCGCCCATCACCTTAATGAACAGAGCAACTGTGGGGGGGATACTACTCCCCCCCTATGTCCTTATTAAAAGGTGCTTCTCCAGCATGTACTCTCCATGTGTGAAAAGAAACATACCAGAGTACATCGACTTTGATACGTTTTTCCCGAAGAAGGAAATCAAGCCAGATGTTTTGACCGCCTTCACGATGGCAAAGCAACAGAGGCTAGAAAAACTTCTGGAAAATAATCCCCTAGTATTGTACAAAGGGAGAGTAATGAAAAATCTATCATGTGCTAGGATCAAAAATTCAGGGAGAAATAATGTGGGAAAAATCACAACGCGACATAGAGGAGGGGGACATGTCCAAAGGTTAAGATTTATTGACTTTAAAAGATCGAGGAAGGATATTTATAGCACTGTGTTAAGAATAGAATATGACCCATCTAGAAGTGCACATATAGCGTTAGTTCAGTATGAAGACGGGGTATTGTCGTACATTTTGGCTCCCCTTTTGTTAAGGCCTGGAGATAAAATCATTGCAAGTAAATATGCAAATATCAACCCTGGGAATTGTCTACCTTTGAAAAACATCCCTGTGGGAACTATCATTCACAATCTTGAAATGAGACCAGGAGCAGGTGGTCAATTAATGCGAGCAGCTGGTACTTATGCCACTGTACTGAGTAAGGACAGCCAGTATGCTACGATAAAATTGAAGTCAACAGAAATTCGAAAATTCCCACTCGAATGTTGGGCGACTATTGGTCAGGTCTCCAACCTAGAAAGACATATGCGCATTTTAGGCAAAGCGGGAGTCAACCGATGGCTTGGCAGAAGGCCTGTTGTCAGGGGAGTTGCCATGAACCCTTCCAAACATCCGCATGGAGGAGGCACAAGTAAGAAACACACCAAAAGACCAAAGTGCTCTCTCTGGGGGAAATGCAGAGATGGGTTTAAGACACGAAGTAAGAAGAAGCCACTCGGGTTAATCATCAGGAGGAATATTTGTGGCCGCTTGCAGAAGAAGTATGGTGTTACGGTGTGATCTGCACTTTGGGGGGAAGCCCACGCGGGGTATGATTCGCGTTAGTGTCTATGAAATAAAGGGTGACCTCATTCGTGTGCACATCGACTCATGTTGAAGAAGTGCCCTTGGAACGTCTCGCTGAGGGGTGGCAAAATTGGACCCAGTTCCGCCCTAGTAAAAAGACCCCCCTTTTGTGCGTCTTCCTTTTTGTGCTCCTCCCTTTTTGTGCATTTCTGGACGGTTATCTCTGTGTATGCTTCGCTTCATAAAGAGTAACAAAATGGCCCTCTAAATTGGCACAAAAAAACAGATATCAGATGGGTGCTTATTTCGCAGAAAGCCGTGCGCTGACGCGTCACACAGACAAACACACACACAAGAGGGGGGATGGTGCAGATTCCGAAACGTGTTTATGTCCTGTTTAGAGGAACTCATCACCGCAGTATGCAGCACGAGGAGTATCCCCTAGGTGGGCCATCATTTTCGCAGTTACTCTCCAGCGAAATATGCCAAAAGGTGGAGAAATGCGAAAGGGATATTTTTTTTTACGTACCAGTTGAGGCACAAAATGATGTTGCTTTTTTTTTGGGGGGGGCCTACATAGGCAATTCTTTTTTTTTTTTCCTATCAACCTGCCGGTATGAAAAAAAAAAAATAATAATAAAATAAAATACTCGTTCATGTGGAATATGCACATTTTACGTTTTTTCCCACTTGCACGCTTCTTCCCCTTTTCCTCATGCATAAAACGCATGTTCCACGAAAATGAAATAACCCTGTTTGTGTTTCAAAATGATAAGCGTAAATTTTGCTTTTCTTGGAAAAAAAAAACTGTTTCCTTTTTGGAACCACCTCTTTGCATAAACGTAAGGGGGAATGAATTTTTTTAATTATGGCGGGCACTTCCTCACGCGCATTCGTACGTGTACATGATGCTGCAAAATGTATTTATTGAAATGTATTTTTCGCAATGCATTTTTTTCATGTTAGAGTGGGGACTGCGCGAAGTTAGTGGTGTCTTATCGGATGGGCGAACAAGTTGTGTACGCCCATGTTTTAGCGCATTTTTACTTTTTTTCATACGCATGCCCACACTTCAAAGTGGCCACTTAGTTGGACGACTCCATAGGCTACCAAAAACGCGAACATGATGCACATTTTTTAAAAGTTGTAAAAATTACAACGCCAATTTTTGTGATAACCCAATGAGCAAGGGGGAAAAAAGCGAAGTAGTATTTTATTAACTTCTTCCATTGTCCTCTTTAACCGCATTTCCATTTGCACGCGCGAATGGACTCACCTGAGCATAGGCGCATTTATAAGCGTATATCAATGGACGGAATATGTTGGGGGAATTGACACCTTGATCATATGGGGTTTTCCCCATCAGGGGGGAATATGCAAATCGCTTTTAACGCACACGTGCATCAGCGGGGCCGATTTAATTTCCCTCCATGTGTGCCACCACTCGACTAGAAGGAAACGCAACACGTATATCAATATGCACATCATGTGTATGACATGCCATGGTATCGTGTAAACGTATGTATACATAACATATACAGCCAGACATTTAGCAAAACGGCAAGATTTGTTACTTTTTTTTTTTTTTTTGCCAAGTGGTATCCTTTATCTCGTAAAAAATGCAGACACCTTTTTGCAATTCATTTCATTTTTTTTTCAATTTTTCTCCAATTTTTTCCATTTTGTTTCCATTTTGTTTCCACTTTGTTTCCATTTTGTTTCCATTTTTTTCCCACTTCGTTTCCATTTTGTTTCACGAGTCCGCTGATACCTTTGCGGAAAAGTTTTCACAAATCGTGCAATTTTTACTTCCCATATATAAGTTTCTTTTTTTTTCCTCATTTTTGCCAGCTATATCTTTTCCCCAACAGTTTATTATTTCCTTGCTTTTTTAAATTTCAAAGTGAAGTCAAAATTGAAATTGCGAGTTACTTCTGTACAAAATGCAAGTCCATTCTTTCAATCCCATGATCAGGGAGTTTTTGGGAGAATTTTTGGGGACATTTGTGCTTATGTTCCTGGGGGAAGGTGCCACAGCGAATTATTACACCGTGGAAAATGAGAAAGATTGGCTTCGACTATGTATAGGATGGAGTTTGGGAGTATTTTTTGGCATTCTGACAGCGGCCAAATTGAGTGGTGCACATTTGAATTTAGCTGTGACGGTAGGTTTTGCCACGATCAAAAAATTTGATTATAAGAAAGTACCACTATATTGTGTTGCGCAACTTCTGGGGGCATTTTCAGCAACAGCATCCGTCTATGGATTATACTACGGCTTTGTAAACGATAAGAAAATCCCAGAGTATGCATGGGAAACAGGGAGAAACGGAGTTATAGGCTTTCCCAGTGCCTTTATGCACGAATTAGTACTAACAGGCATTTTACTCCTGGTGATATTACTAGTGGTTGACGAAAATGTATGTGGACATTTCAATGTTTTAAAACTCAGTGCCGTAGTTGGATTGACCATCTTATGCATAGGTTTAAGCTTTGGTGGAAATACCGGATTTGCCCTTAACCCCTCACGAGATTTAGGCGCCAGATTACTTTCCCTAGTAGCCTACGGACCCGATGCCTTCAAAAAAGATAAGTGTTACTTTTTTGTTCCGCTTATAGCCCCAATTGTTGGCTCCGTAATTTCTTGCCAGCTTTACGATAAGTTAATTGGTCCGCTAATTGAAGGGGCCGACGCGGATAAAACCGGCGTGGAGGTGTAAGACACTGTGCTATGTGGGGGAAATGCTGAAAACTTTTACCACAGAAGAGCAAAGTAACATGGAGGCACAGCACTTCCGCGCAAGTGCTTACACATAATTAGAAGTGCGCCCTCCCTACGTACAAACGTGTAACCGCCCTTTGTAGTATATATTTTATGCTACACTTTTGTTATGCACTCTTTTTAACGCTGTTGTTTTGAAGCAAGCCATTTCATTCTTGCTCTTTAAAATTGTTTTCCTATTTTTCCAAAACGTAGGAATGCTGCACATTAGTGGTGTTGCCCTAAATGGTAAAATTAATTCTGTGAGCATACCGTCTGTGTGCATCCCTTCTGTGTGCATGTATGCTAGAGTGCTCGATTCATTTCGTGCGACAACGTACATACATCCATACGCAGGTTAAAATGGGACCCGTTTTGGACCATTCCACTGCACTTGTAGCTTTAATTTTGTTTTTTTTTTTCGCTTTTTTTTTTTACGTCTCTACATGTTCGCGTGTGCGATTTTAGTGAGTACATACTTACTGCTGTTGCGTCAGCCCATGTGCTTTAATAGGTACTGTTTCAGCAAATTTAATATAAGTATACTATATACTTGTTTTGTAACTTCATAGCGTATTATCCTATTTTTTTTTTTTCCGTGCATTTTGGAATTATGATAAAAACGTTAACGTAAAATGTAAGAACTTACGTGAGAAATTTTAAAAACTGTTGTAATGATTTTAAATGAAACCACCCACCTGTGGTGAAGTGAACACACATGTAAGCTACGTTTAAGCGGCGCTAACATGTGTATGCGTCATGATATAATTATTAGAGAAGGGCAAAAGATATAGTGCAGTACGGGTGTGTAAGTGTCTTTTTCCATGGTTTTCAAGTCATATGAGGGGAAACAAACCTGCGTAGTTATTTCAACAATTTATTAGGAGAGCGTCCCCCCACAAGCCATATGTTTCACCTCTGGAATCACTTCCATTTTGCTATGTTCATAAAGGCGCTACTTTTTTTGTGTACTTTTAATCACTTACAGGATTAGCAGCACCTTTCGCAGTTTAGTGTATTAAATCTCCGGTGAAATATTAGCCAAAGAAATGGGAATTCTAATATGTGCTAATATTTTCCAGTTTGTATGCACTTAAAAATGAGCTGAACGAAATGCTCCAAATAAATAGTGCAAATTATTTTACAACAGCAAGGCAAATATAACGATTGAAGAAATTTTAGGAAGCACCTCCCCCGCCCACCCAAAAAAAAAAAAAAGAAGCACAACTTTGCTAGGATAAATGCAGAAATGTGAATAATTGCCTAATTTTTTATTTGTCAAAATTTTGACCCCATTAATTCTTCCGCTATGCCGCGCGGAAAGAAAAACCAAGCGAAGGGCTTCAATTCCATTTCGAGTTAAGTACATAGGTTATAGGTGTTTTCACGTGAGCATTACCATTTTGGTGCTGAAAATTCGTAGTGTATTCTTGCTTTCAGAAGTGCTTCACCTCTTTGCCATTTTGTCATTTTATATGTGTTTTTTTTTTTTTCACCTTTTGAACCTTTCAAAAGCATGTTAGCGCAAAAAATGTTGCTGCTTAAAAGACCATTTCTCCCTGCTGGGGCTACCCCCTCTTGCGCCCAACGGAAGGTAGGCAGATTCATTACGTACTATACAAAGTCACACGAATACATCAAAATAAATGATGAACAGTTGACCGAATTGAAAAAGAAAAACAACGTAAAATGCAAAATAGGCATTAGCAATTATGGAACAGAAAAATTGGGGGAAATCGTGTATATCGATATTTCGCATAACATAAATGAGTACGTAAAGAAGGGGGACTGCATCGCAACGGTTGAGAGCGTTAAGAGCGTGGGGGACGTGTACACCCCCATCAGTGGGCAAATTGTCGACATCAATGACAAAATAGTCGACAACGTAAATTTAATGAACGAAAATTCGGAAACCGATGGATGGATTTTGGAACTGCTGACCAACGATGTGAATGAAAAGGAAATAATGAGCTTCTCCGAATATAAGAAAATGTGCGAAGAGGAAGAGCAAAGGGAAGCGACCAAAATACAGCAGAATGAACGGGACTGTCTAGAGGAAAAAAACAAAAATAAAATTTTCGATTTGAACGACATTAAGAACATTGAAGAGAAGCGGAAAAAATAACCCATAAGAAATGAACAACAATATGCTGTCTACAACGAATTGATTTATCTTCCTCCCCTCCCCTTTCGATGACATGCCATGTGTGTAAATCAATGTGGACATAGCAGGCAGAAAAATTGAAAGAGGCGCTCACAAATTTGTGGGTAGAATGGGGTAGCCATTATCTTCATCTATAAAACAATTTGGCTATAAAAAAAGAGAAAAAAACGACTAGCCAAAATCGCTCATTTCAAAATTTTGTTCATAAAAAAAAATTGTAATATAAGAGACATTTCGAAATAGCTGCAGAAAAATATGTCTTTTTTTTACAACTCCTGAAATGTGACCGTTGGAACTGTTTTCCATTTTAGTAGGCCGCATTTCTTTCATTTTTTTGTTATCAAGAGAATAAGCGCGATGCATGAAGCTTACAACTATTTGCAGAAGTCTCCGCGGGGGGCACCTCAAATAATGACCAACGTGACAACCGTTATTTTGCTTATTGTCATTATTAATATTATTATTATATTATTTGCTTATTTTTTTTTCTCGTCTCTTACAGTTTTAAAATGGTGCCGCATTTTTCCTTTTTTTTCGTGTTGTGATACTTTTAAAAAACGCCACTTTGTGCATTTTTAAATACAACTTGCGAAAATGAGGTCCTATTTTATTTGCTTCGAAAGAATGGAGAATTATGCGTTCGGCTGAAAAGACGAATTAAAAATGCCCCCTCGTTTTGGTAAAAATTTCCATTTGTATGAACGGTTCATAAAAAAATGTGCCAAATGGAGTTGCCAGCTCAAAAAAAAAAAAAAGGCAGCAAATTGCAATGTGGAAAGTTCCCAAATGGTGAAATGTCTAAGTAG
>NW_008481842.1:248119-260602 GCF_000524495.1 Plasmodium inui San Antonio 1
GCACTTCTGTTCCTCTCTTGCACAGTTCTTTCAAAATTTTTTTTTTTTTTTTTCTTTTTTTAAATTAAACATCTTTTTAAAAAAATCGTTTTAACACCAAAACAGAAAAGATTCCTAATCCGTCATTGTACGTCCCATCATATCATTTTAGCCTTAAAGATAACTTGTTGAACATTTGTGTAGAGAAAATATATAACAAAAAGGAAAAGAAGAAAAAAAAGATTCATAAGCAAAGTTTCGGCATATATACACGTTTATGCATATATATTTTTACAAAACCTTTGAATATATTTATTAAGATAACCCTTTTTAAGTGAAAGGGAAAAAAATCCTTATAGCTGCACAAGGCGCATTGGACAAAAATCGCTCATACACGAATTAAAATTACTCACAAAACTGTTGTAAGCAGCTGGAAAAAGGGCACCCGAAATTTTGCGCGAACCATTCTTATTGCCATAAATCAACTTACGAAAATGTGTTGTTGCGTGTGCGGTTTGTTACTTTTAGCCCTGATTGCCCTAATTGTTATATTAATTCTTAATGGGATTATAAAGTTGAACTAGGAGGAAGCCATCCTTTGAACAATGGAAAGGAAGAGAGAGAAAAAAAAAGAAGTATGCAACGATGGAGTGGAAGTTTTTGTCAGACCCCCAGAGTATGAACAAAATATTTTTGTGCGAAGTGTTACGCTTGATGACGCCCCAGTTGTAGGTAGGAGCCACAGCTCTCTTCACGAAGAGCGCAAGAATGAGAATGCCTCGTACGTTGGAATTATGACCAGTCATACCAATAGACAAAAAAAAAAAATAAATAAATAAAGTTAACGTGGCTGAGAAGAAAGGAATGCTGGCGTCTTACGCGGAAAAGTTGTTACCACAACCTCTGTTGTATGCATTGTGAAGATATATACCGCAGGGCACATACTCACATGCATGCGTGTACGTATGTTAATGTGTAGGTGCGCACTTAACTGTGCAGATACCTCCCCCGTGCGTGTGTTTAAGTGCGCAACCGTAAGAAAATTACGCCCTAATTTTAAACCGCACACCATTCTGCTGTACAATCTGTTTCATCATGTTTAGAGCGGCCGTGTGTCCTGGCACGACCGCGTTTTGCAAATATATTTATTCATACGTACGTGCGCACGTGCAATCGTAGACGACCTTGCTTCAGTCCATTTGTTCGTACGTACGCATATTTGTACTTATCCCTTGTAAGTATTTTTTTTTTTTGTATCTTACTAGAGAAAACGTTTTCTTGTAAAATTTTTTACATCCATGTAACGGTACTTCAGGCGTAGTTAATGAAGTTTGTTTTTTTTTATGTATCAAATGACAGTTACATTTTTTAAAAGAAATGTTAAACTTTTGAGCGGAACCCAAAGTTGAGAATTAAAATAGCTATCTGAAAATATGCGCCAGCGCATAGGTGTGCTTGGCGATACGTAAGCCACATTAGGGTCACATGAAAAAAGGGGCTTCTCTTTCGTTTTAGTAAATAACCAAACGAGGAGTTTGCGACATCGTTGGTGGTGCACGCAGTGCAACTTGCTTTTGCGAAATTGGTTGTCTAAACGGATGGGGAGCTAAAGGGCTAAAAGCCCTTCACACGAAGTCAGCTCACGGAACCAAGCAGAAGCCAAAACGGAAAATTTTTCCTACAGCTGGATGTAGCTAATAAATGCAACCGCCTCTTCTCCGTAAGCAAAGGAAAAATTCTCATCATATGCCTTTAAAAGGGGAACTCCCATGTGAGCAGAATTTCATTTAATTTAACCTTTATACAGAGAAGTCCCCTTTTTTTAGGGCACAGTATATGCTTATACGCTATATAAAAATATAGGGCTAAAAATTGTTCCCGTGGATATGAGGGGGAACATGAACAAGATAAACAGGGACCCAGCTGCGCAGTCTTCTATGACGGCTGTATATAGGCGCCTATGGCAATATTAATCCAAGTCGGGTTTTGCAAACCTCTTTTTTAAAAGGGGAAAAAAAAAAAATTGTTCTTAACAAAGCGTATACTTATTGAATATTCACAATACTGGCTAAATAAAAATACTTTTTTTTTTTTTTTGTTTTGCCAAACCTGTGTCGAAAGTAAAGCAGGGAAAAGAAAAGGGCTCCCAACGGAACATTCTTTTAAACTTCAAATCGACGCCCAAAAAAAATTTTATTGGCAAAATTCATCTACAACAATTTTGTACGCTCTGTTGTATTTCCTACTTTTCTGCTATAAAATTAATTTGGAAGGGAACATATAATCAATGCATTGCCAAGTTTTGCAACATTTAGCACGTAAATTTTTGTAAGGGTAATGAGATTTCGTGCGATCGCGTTGGTAGAAGAAGAAAAACAACCGGCGAAGTCAGACTTTTGTTTAAGAGCCCGGAGGGGAGAAGCCAACACACGGGATGAGCAACCTGTAATAAGCATCCTCAATCGTTAACGCCGAAACCTTCCCCCCTTTCACGACACCACCACCGCTTCGCCCCATTCACGTCATCATGAGGCAAAACCTTTTTGACACCAAAGCAAGCAAAGTGAAGCGGAAGAGGAATATCCTACGAGTAAAAAGCTGCAAGAAGAATCTCCCCACCAAAAGGGAACCAAGCGAAAGGTACAAGAACATTCTGAATTATTACAAAGATGAAAAAAAAACGAACAAATTTATTGATAAGAGAAAAAGTAAGGAGGGACATAGAAACAGCACGAGGTTTAAGAAAGGGAACATTTTTAACCTGAACAATGACTCCTTTTTAAAAGATAAGCATATCAGTGCCAATGATGTATACGGGGAGGGGGATCATTCGGATTATAGTTCCTTGGACAGTGAGGAGCAATGGTCAGGGGGGGGCTCTCGAAAATGCAAGAGAAAGAGTGACACTATGGTGAATAACTTTGTTCAGGAAAAAATCGAAAAAAAAAAATTATGGAAAATTAAAAAGTACGAAATTAAGGAAAAGTTACGCGAAATTGATAAACATTTTGAAGTGATTAAAAAGTGCGTCCTTTCTTTCCCTGGAACAACGGGGGGCGTGAAACAAAATGAAGACATCGCAAGGGGGGGGGCCCAGACGTTGACAAAGGCGCCAAGTTGTAACGGGGAAATGAAGAAGCTGGAATTGGGTGTGGCCGAAGAAGAGGAACAACAACGGGACCAATTGGTGAACGAAAATGAGCGCATGAAGAAAGGAACTCGGAGGGGCGAAAAGGGAGTAGACAGGAACGGGAGGGTCCAAATGAAGATGGAGGTAGGAGGCAAGTCCGAGGAGGAAGTAAAACATGAGGTGGAAGAAGCTGACGGGTGGGAAGTAGAACATGAGGCGGAAGAAGCTGACGGGTGGGAAGTAGAACATGAGGCGGAAGAAGCTGACGGGTGGGAAGAAGAAGAGGACAGCCAGGATGAGCAGCACGGACGTGGAAATGCCCCCAAGGGCTCAACACACCAGGGAGCAAACGGATCCGTTCAACTCAAAGAGGATGCGTCGAAGTCGCAGCTGCTTGGTGATGAAACGAATGAGAGTGCCGAAGAAGTGAAAGAATCAAAGTTGCGCTTTTCCAAAAAAAAAAAGAAAACGGAAGAGCCGGATAATCAGAAGGAATATTCAGTGTGGTACCTGTCAGACGATAGCGACAATGAAAGCATTGACAAACTGTTTAGTAAAAAAAAAAGACTTCCTTTTAAAGACGAAACGGTGGTGAGCATATCGAAAGAGAGAGTGAACAAAATCCTGGGGAAGTTCCTACTGGATGGTAACAAAGAATTGTGTAGCCATTTTGCCAACGAGTCAGGTGATGAAAAAGGAGAAAACTTACCAACTTATATTTGTATAGAAAAAAAACAATACCAGTTGGAGCATGTTATCGCACTTTTGGATCGTCATAATTTTAGTTCCCAGAAAAAAATCCTATACAGAGTGTACCATTTAAATATGTTTAATAAAAAAAAGGAGAAGAGCATTCCCCATTCTTCTTTTTTTTTCTCGCTAATGGATTATTGTATCTTAAAAATTTACCGATGTTTGAAATGTGATTTAAGCCTACACAACTTCATTGAGAATTACAAGGACATAATTGTGGACTTTTCTCATCCCATGAAAACGGAGTTGTATCTGTACATGTCTTTTCTCCTTTTGATTGTTTTCTGCAAAACGCAAGGAAGGGGGAAGGCCAATTTATTTTACAGGAAGAAAAGAAACACCCTAGCCGAATACGTAGAGTCCAATAAAGCCGCGCACGGTAAGGCGTATGATGTGTACATATACTCCAGGATTTTGAAGAGTGCCGATTTGTTCAGTGACATTTTGGAAGAGTACAATCTCAAGATGGGCGAGGAAGGCACAGGAGATAGAGACGGCCTAGCAAATAGGGCCGGCGCTGCAGATGGAGTAACCATATCGTACGTCCACTTTGCGGTTATCCTTTTGGCGCTAATTATATACCCAATGGAGGGGAGTCAAACCAAGCGCCAAAGTCAAACAGGAAAAGGCAATGGGAGGTCCCGTTTCGAGAATGATGGGGCTGACGCTTTAGGAGAAAATCCCCCCATTGAACACCTCCTAACAAATATTAACAGGGATAGGGTGGAGGACGAAAAAATGGTTCATAAGTTTGCTCATTTGAAAGGGGAGAATCCCCTGATCGACAAGGAAGAAAGAATTCCTCTAATGGATTTCCTAATCGAATTGGTGGAGTATATATTTTATAAGTACTTCCATTCGGTCAATGCTAATTTGCCCCTTGGTGACGATGACTGGGGTTGCTGCGACATCTCTAGCAGCGCCACGTATACCAGTGCGAGTCGCATGGAAGAATGCATACAGAATGTCGAGCGGGCATTCCGTGTTAAGCGGTTCCAAGTGGGAGAGGTGGTGAAAGAAGGCGACATGGTCAAAGCAAACAGGTACAACCTGGCAGGCACGCAAAGCAACAGCAGAGCTGATGTGCAGAGCGACCTCGGGATCTTTTCCAAAAAGAAGCAACTAAAAAAAGCGGTCATCTTGTTGAACATTTATAATATATTTCTGGAAAATAGCAAAAAATATAGCCAGAGTTTCTTTTACCTCTCCTTCAAAATTTTAAACACCCTTTTGTACGGCATTATGCGTGAGGGGGGGAAGTCACAGAGGGGAAGAGGCATCAACGGTGAAAGGAATAACACCGATGAGAAGATTCTCATGGAAGAGAAGGATCACTATTACAAACTCTCTTTTGACACGTTCAAAAATGTAATCCTTTTTTTGAAGACCCATTTGGACAAACAGTTTAACGCCTACATATTGATCAATCACATAGTGCGCCCTTGTCTGCTGTTTTTATTTATCAACTTTTTAAGTTATATGAAGAAATGCGGCGTGGAAGTGAACTTTGCCAAAATTGTGGACGATTTTGGAGGTGTCAGAGTCAGGGAAGATTACCTGGTTGCTGCCGACAGTCCCTTCGTGAAGTATCAGAGAAAGGAGGAAAAGTACTTCCTCTTTTTGTTGTACACATATAAGTTAATGGAGCATTCCAGTGCATATGAGATCACGCCTATAGTTTCCCACAATTTTCAACACAGTGGCATTCAGATGTTTACGCCGAAATATGCCAACAACAGAAACCCGAAGGACTTTCTCATCATGCAGAGCGGCCAGGCGAAGTTTGCGGAGATGAGGGCCGCGCGTAGGAAGATGAAGCAACAGAAGAAGCTGGACTACAACGAGGTAATGGCAGAGCGGTTGGCGACGTGTTTAGCGCTCTGTCTGCAGGTGTGTATGGAGGCGTGTGTGGAAGCACACTTTAGCCATTGAGCCCTTATTTGCCCTGCCCCCTCCCTTTACTTTCCCATTTGCCTGTGTCTTTTCCTATATATTTCCCCCCTTTTTTTTTCCCCACTATGCAGCTGAGGAAGGAAAACAACTACCTTCTAGCCCTTAAAGCCAAGGAGGAACAGGAGAGGATGCGCCGAAATCAGGAAAAATACAAGAAAGTAAAACTCATGGCAAAGAACGACGTCGAGGAGTACAACAAGATGAAGACGTACACCCACTGAGGGGAGGACACCTCGGGAGCGGCAAGCGCCGAGCCAAATTGTTTCACGACATTTTTGGCTGCTCCACGCATATTTGTTATTATGTGCGTGCCTCACCCCCTGCAACTTTTTAGTTATCTTTTATTCTGCTCCAATGGCGCCTTTTTTCCACCCCCACAACTCCGCCACTACGCATTTGTTTTATGGTCAATAATTAGGCAAAACAAAATTTTTTTTTTTTTTTTTTTTTTTCTTTTTCAAAAAGTGTTGAAATTTTAAAAATACGCGTGTGGAGGGGAAAACATTTAAACGGTTTCTCACCCTACCCTCGCCTCCGCTTTTTACGCACACTTTTAATTCGGCTAAAAATAAACGGCAGGATTGACACATTTCACAGGGAAAACAAATGGAGTGGATACCCTAATGCAGGTAGACACAACGGATTGGTTTTCTACCCTTTTTGTCGTTTAAAAATGGGGATGAAATTGACACACGTAGAGGGGGAAACAACGCAAAGGTGGAGTGAAACCATGTGATAAGTGAAGCTTCTGTGTCGTCAGGGGGGGATGGATATTACGGAAAAGGGTGGCAATTACGGATTGAGCAACACTGACCCTTGGGTAGCTGCTCTTCTGGCTGCTCTTCTGGCTGCTCCTATGTTCCTATGCTTCTAACCGCCCCTATCGTGCCTTCCCCGGGGGGAGCATATCCCAAGTCCCACCTCACTTCTTCTTGGGCGACTCATAATTAAAGTCCTCGTTCATCATGTTCCGAATGTCTTGTATTCTCAGTCCACACCACTCATATTTATTTATATATGCCGTGGTGTAATTCTTTTCATTCTGTTTGTTTTGTATGGATATGTGGTCATACAGGTTACTTATGCTGGTTCTTGTTTGCACAATGCTGGAAATATTTTCGCTTATGTCTTCATCAAAGGTGTTGGGGATTAAGTCTCTCCACCCGTTCCTTTCCAGCAACCCCAGTTGTTGGCGTTCCTCCCGTTTCGGCATCATATAGTACATATACAGCTCGCTACATCCTGCGGGGTGGAGAGAAAAAAAGGGAACAAACGGAAAGTAAAAAATAAAAGAGTTCACATGCACGGTAAGATCTAAGCAGTAACTTCATTAGGTTCCTGTGCCTATCTAGCGTCCTTTTTTTTTTTTTTTTTTTTTCCTCACCGATAATCCGCTGGTAAGAGTCCTCCGTATGTGAGGAGACATCTCTCACATACGTACATGGGCACACGTTGGACAACTCGGTATTTTTCCCGATATTTTCCTTTTCAATATTTTTTAAATTCAGATCGTAGTGCACAGAATAGCAGTCCATGTCGTAGTGCATATTTAAGCACATATACTTGTAGGAGCACAGAAGAAGGTAGCACTGCCTGGGGAAAATGTCAATGTCGCTAAAGAGGATGTGTATAAACTTATCTGCCTTGTTTTCTCCCGATTTGTTTTTTCCGTCTGGTTGGCTATCTTGTCCATGTTCTTCACAAGGGAGATCTGCCTCATGTAGGGGGTACTTCTCCCCCCAGGTCGGGTAACTATAGTGTCTGCTCCCTTTTTCACTCTTCCTCTCAGCTTCAACATGGTGGCTATAGAAGTTTTGTAGAAGCTCAGCACAGTCTTTACTAAAATTTAGGAAGAACGTTGGGGGGTACTGCTGCATGGAGAAATTGCTAAAAAAAGCATCTTCCTCCTTTGTGTGATTACTATCCCTCCTTTTTTCTGTCTTCTTCTTCTTGTTCGTTTTCCCTTTATTTGATTCGCCTTCACTAAGCTGGTGTAGCCTATCGTAAAAGCTTTTCACCTTTTTCGATTGGGTCCTCTCCTCGGGGGTCTCATCCTCTGTGTGTTCTTCCTCAAGACCGGAAGAATCCATTAACTCGTTGGAAAGAATTTCCTTCTCTGAGGGTGTCCTATAATTTAGGAATGCCTCTAAAATGACTCTGGGCAAAAATGCGCTTAAAATGTAATAAGTCGATTTTGTATTCAAAAATGGATGGGCCCAGATACATTTTATGTTCATCTCGGAGGTAGCTAAGTACTGAATTAGACAACCACAAACGATTTTCTTAACATGAATTGCATTTCCATCCACAGCTGTTTCGAATGAGGTTGTATTTAACGTAATTAGGATGCCTGAAAAATCGTCCAGCAAAATATCGTCATAAGCTTTCGGTACATTTTTCGTTAAATTTTTATCCAATTCTAGTAGTTGAAATGGCAGGTTCCTATTTCTTACGTCGTTTTTTTTATTCACTAAATTTTGTACATAACTCCAATTCATTAGCATTTTTTCATGTAAAATTTGTCGACGCCTGTACATGTTGGTGTACTTAAAGAGGTTCTCACTACTGCAAAGAAGCACATCGATTTTTTTTTCTTTTATTTTTATTCGTCTTATTGTTTCTTTCAGTTTTTGAAATTTCGTTTCTTCGTTTTTTATTTGCTTGTGTTTCTCATAGTCTTTTTCTTCGCTGCAATGCTCGGTTAGGTCCTGCATGAGACTTTTGATGAATTCTTCTTTGGCTACTTTTGCTTCTTGTGCTTCCTCCACTTGTGGTGCAGCGTCCATGGGGATTCCTTCGCTTGGTTCGTCCAAGTGGCTTCCTTCACCCAATTGGCTTGTGTCTCCCGGCTTCTGCTCTCCATCTGGATAGCTGGCCCCCCCTCCGGCGCAGTCACCCCGATTCATCTTCTCCAAAAGGGTCAAAAAATTTCTGTGCTCCCTCTCTACGATCTCCTTATCGTCATCACTCAGGTAGTTCATGTTATCGTACGAGGTGACCCCCTTCTCGAGCTTCTTCTCCTGGCCCTTTCTTTTTTTCCTTCCATTCAGGTGGTTGTTACCTTTTTTCACTTTCTCCTCATTAAGTCCGTCCTGTACATGATTTCCCGTCTCCTTGGCGGAAGAAGGGTTCCTATCTTCTGGCACAAACTCTACATCGTGTTGATCAGTCCCCTTTTCGAAGTTTTTAATGGGGGTTTTATTTTCCATGGTTGGTGATCCGGGCTTTACTTCCTCCGTACTGGAACTCACAGTGGGTTGATGCACATTTTGACACTCCTCAAGGGAGACACCATTATTATTACTATTATTATTACTACTATTATTATTATTACTACTATTACTATTATTATTATTACTATTATTACTATTATTATTATTACTATTATTACTATTATTATTATCATTACTATCATCATCGTCATCATCGTGTGGTGGATACTTCCCTGGGGTGGCTCCATTTTCCTGTTTTTTTGAACTGAGTGCACCCACCAATGTTGCTTCCACCATTGTTTGCAGGTGACCTTCGTGCTGATCCCCCCCCTTTGCGTTTTTCTCTTCCTTTATGGAATGATTCTTCCTCTGTCTCAACTCATTTTTATAATCATTAATTATGGAAACAATTTTTTTTTTTCTTTCCATCAATAATTTCACATCATTGGAGATGCCCATCGGTAGGTATTCCACTTTAAGGTTCAAATCATACATCTTGAAAAATTCATTTGTTTCGTTTATTAAATTTTTGCTTTGTTCCATTGCAAACTGGGGGAACTTTATCTTCAAACTGTCTACCTCATCCGTTTCGATTGTGTCGTAGGGGGGTTCCCCTGGAGTCGCGCCGTCAGATTCGGAGGTGCTCTTGTCATCCCCGCAGAAAGGGGGATGCTCCGCGGCGTGGCTCTGCCCAGTTGATTTGGTGTCCTCCTTACCGGGGCTGACAGAGAGGCTACCATCGCGGCTACCATTGCACCTATGAGGACTTCTTCCAGCGCCGCTTCCCACGCTGCTACTTCGACTGGGGACGGGATTGTCCGTTTTGGCCGACCCCAAACTATCATGACTGCCGTTGCACTGGAGAGGCTCATCGCTTTGCAGTTTCGCCTCATTGGTGGGGGAACCTCCCTTTTGCCCCTCCTCACCCGGTTCGCCATGTTTATCTAACGTTTCCTGCGTCACAATTCTACCATTGGCATTACTTATAGCAGCGTTATCATTAGGTTTACATTCATCCACCCCTTCCGTAGACTCAGGCTCATCATCCAAGTTTTGTCCCTTTTTATTTTCATCTAGGGCACTTGCCCCATCGGGGCTGTTAATATCGTTTACCTGACAAGGTGCACTGCCACCATTCTCGGGGATGCTTAACTGTTTGTCTTTCTTCCTACTTTCCTCTATGAGGTTTTTAAAAATTTCATCAATTCTGTTAACCCTCTCTTCTTCTGTGGTATCTTTAACAAAAAGGAAAGTCTTTCTTTGGTTAGCATTATTTGTTTTAATTGTGACATTATTGGTTTTTTCTTTTTTCGTTTCACTTTTTTTATCGATCATGCTTCGTAAAAGTGCTTGATCGTTTTGCTCCTCCTTCTGGTTGTTTTTTTTTTTCTCGTTTGTGTTCCTTTCGTCGTCTTCTTCTTCTTCTTCGTCTTCCTCTTCTTCTTCCTCCTTCTTCGTGCATGTGTTTGTCGTGGGGACTAAATTGGTATTCTTTCCATTTTTTTGGTTATTATCCGTTTCGCTTTCCTCTGGGGGGTTGTCGGCTGGAGTCGGTTTGAGCCCACCTGCACTTTGTACAATGCTGTTAATGAGCCGCGCCTCCTGCGTTTCGGCTTTCTTGTCACTTTCGTCCTTATTGGTTGACAATGAATTGCAAATGCTGGAGGTGTTTAACGTGGCCCTACTGACAATGGTAGCAGAGGTAGCCGTCGCCGGAACTGCCGCTTCGTCCTTTTTCACGTCCCTCCCACTGGTATAATGACCCTCACCGTATTTTTTTATATTGATAAAATTGTCCATTAGGTAGACGTTGTCCTTGTTGTGCAGTGTTATTAACTTCCGTTTTTTAATTACACTAGGATCATTATCTCTTGATTCCGTGGACGCGTTTTCCTTTTTGTTGCTACCGGCGGCTGCGTCATTGTTTTGAGTTTTCTCTTTGGCCCCTTTCTCGGGTCCTTTTCTGTTGGCAGTTTGGAAGAGACGCTTTTTTTTTTTGCCATCTTCTCCCCCCTGATCAGATTTAATCTCTTTCGTTTCGTCATGCGAGGTGTCTCGCTCCTCCTTGTTGCTTCTCTTCAAAATTGCAAACACATCTTGTACTTTTTTCGTGAAAAAGTTTTCCATGGTTGGGTTCGCCGATTCCACTTACTACGTGCTGCACTGCTATTTGGTTGCGTCGCCTCGTCCTGTTTAGCTTCCCCTCGGTTTAGCTTCTCCACCGTTTAGCTTCCTGGCGTTTGCGCGGATAGAGTATTTTTTTTATTGTTTTATTTTTTGCATTTCTGCCAGGGCTTCAACCTTGGCGATGCACCTCCTAGGGGAAAAAAGGCTAGCTATCGCAACTGGCCGGAGTGACGCAGACTTGCATTACATTTAGGGAGGAAGATTTTAACTCGGTGGGAATTTTTGAGAAGCGTTAATCTTATAAAAATGCTCTTAAAAGCGCTTCTTTATTTTGGTGGCCTTGCCTATCGAATGGAACTTCCATTGGCGGGGTTCTCGTCCGTATGCATCCCGCACAAGTCTGCACGTGCAGGAGAACAAGTTCGTACGGATATGTTCATACAAATTGGTAGCATTGCCTGAACTCTCGCCCAAACGGTGGCACGGAAGGGGAAAGTTTGAATTTTCTTGTGCCATGAGCATTCGTCACAGGTCCTCAAATGGCTAAGCATACACAGGTGAGATGTCCCTGAGAAGGGGGAAAATTGTAAATGAAACAAAAAAAAATATATATATATACACATATATACATATATACTCATACCATGCGAGTATCACCACACAAATGACACAATAAAAACACAAAAATGGTTATGCAATTATTTCAGTTGATTCGAGGGCTCGAGCATTACAGCCTATTAGCAGAGTGCAATAAAATGAGAAAACGTGCTAAGTACACGTAAGCACTAAGCTCAAACATGCTTACAAGAACAGGCGCATGTATGCCCGTGTGTGCATGTATCACCCAGGCACACAAGTACAATTTTTTCTTTAATGAATCACCAAATTGAACAGCTATGATTGAGTGCAAGTATTTTTAGCAGGTCCCTTAAAATCCCCTTTTGCAAGAAGGGTTCAGAGAGGGAAGTGAAAAGGTAACGCCAAACCGGCTGGTTCAGAATTCCGTCAAGCAACACTCGCTTGTGGAGGAGTCTAGCCAACCGGATCACTCACCAAGTGAGTATTCGTCAGGTAAACTTTCTCCCAGTGAACATTCACTTAGGAGAAACCAACCTGCGAACAGCAACACAGGGCCGTTATGGGTACCCCCTCCAGCTGAAAGCTGTG
Organism: Plasmodium inui San Antonio 1; assembly: GCF_000524495.1. Classification (NCBI taxonomy): domain Eukaryota; phylum Apicomplexa; class Aconoidasida; order Haemosporida; family Plasmodiidae; genus Plasmodium; species Plasmodium inui. The sequence continues at coordinate 260,441 of NW_008481842.1, forward strand.
TTGTTCCACCCCGCCATTTGCCATTTTTTTTGTGTGTAGACTCAAAGAGAAATAAGATTGCATTAAAGTAACCCCCAGTGGGGTAAGATCAATTTAGCATTTTTAAAAACATCTCCTAGTGTCTTGAATTCAACAAAAGAGGCAGAAGGGGGAAATGTAAAA
>NW_008481842.1:260697-286368 GCF_000524495.1 Plasmodium inui San Antonio 1
AAATTACATGTGCATACGATTATTGTGTATATTTCCGTATATGTAATGCGAAAGGGGACGTTGCATCTTGGGGCTCTAACCAGCAGGGGGGGGAAAGAAATTACACGAAATTGTATGAAATTATACAAACTTGTGCATACTTATCTGGTGTTGTTTCTCTTTTTATTTTGTTGTTTCTCCTTTTTTTGCTTATTAAAATCGGAGTCATCAAAATGAGCAGGCGGAAATGCAAAGGGTGGGAAAGAAAAATAACATCACATATGTATAAAAGTTACATATCAGCTTTTGCAACATCCAGTTGGGTGTTTTAACTACTCCCTTATAGAGCACATTTTTTTTTTTTTTTGTTTCCTTTTTCTTCTGCTGATAAAAATGACTAGCTATTTTATTACCCCTAATCCCTTTGTTACAGACTAGTTAATTCGCACCTTATGCACGAAACGGTTGTCATGCGATGAGCAGGTTTTGTTGTAGTCCTATTTTGAAGGCCTGTTCCTCTAATGGCTGAGGTGACAACGGGGTTGAAATTCTCCCCGGGGGGTTGTAAAAGGTTGATCACCAAAGTTGGATTACAGACGTACGTACGCATGTGCTGTGATGCATGGGAGTTCCTCAATTTAGAAGATTTCTTTCACAGCTGAGTGAAGTTACTCAGTTTGATGTCACTCAGTTTGCAGTTCACATGAGGGTAACTTACCCACCCCACCGAGTTCTTTCATTTGGGGACAACACCTTCGATCAACTTAAAGATGGTTGCATGGTGTCGTAATGGAACTACATGTTTATGTAGGTTGCTTAAGGCAGTGTTACACGTTTAGTAGTGCGAATTTTCTGCCACGCGCAAGGGATGGATTTCCCCCGTTTGTCAGACTATTCCTACTCACATGTTGTGTATGTCATTTATATTGAGCTGTTTTTGCACCTAAGATTGGAGGGTGCCTAGAAACGAGGGGAAAATAGGAAAGGGGGAAATTACAAAACTCACGTCAAAATTGGGCAACCTGTTTTTTTTTGTTCTCCCCTTTTACACACCTTTGGAATGACACCCAACATTGGAATCGTCCTATTAGAAGATGTGTTTGCAAGTACAGCGAGGGGGAAGAAAGGGCCATTAAGTATTCCGGCCCAAAGAAAAGAGCTTGAAGCGGTTGTGACGTCCTACGTGAGTTGACACGCGGAGTGTAAACATTATGCGAACGCGGTGACGCAAAATGATTAGCAGATTAAGGGGTTCAGGGGTTCACCGGCTGACGGATTAAACAAAGGGAAACAAAAATGTGTACTCCATTATTGGGCACAAATAATTTCCCTTAAAATTGTTCCGAAAGAAAAAGGAAAAGAAATGCCTACCGGTTAACTCAACTTGCTGTGCTTGCTCAGTCCAATTGAAGGAGCCCTAAAAGTGACATATACCCACATCGGAACTTTGGAACAAGGCAGCCACACACAACAATGTATAATTGCGCGTAGATTTACACTCACCCTTCTCTGCCTTCTTAGATCAAACGTATGGTACAGTCCTGACACCATTTTTTTTTTTTTTTCCTTTTTTGCAGTTTTGTGAACACCAAAGAGTGCATTATTAACATTGATAGGAAAATAAACTCCAAAAAATGCTAAGCGGTAAGAAAAAAAATATATATACTAAAACAAATGCCATGCAAAGTATGACGGGGGGAGGGAGAAAAGCGCACTAAAGGGACAACCACATATGCGTAAAATGAAAACATACGTTGATGTATATGTGCATACTTACATGCGGAGTGCACAGATTTTCCAATTCGGGGGCGAAGAATATCGAGCATGGTTCTGTTAAAAGAATCCGAGTGGAAGAATTTTTCTGTTGTACTGGCATGCGCTGGAGAAGGAAGCAAAAGGCAAAAGGGCTGTACCAATTGGGATTAAGAAATGCACGCGGAGGTGTAAACACGTGAGGGAGTAATAGCCCAGCCTAGCCGCTTACTTCGCTCGCTTCGCCCACCTCCACGAGCGTAACATGAAGATCCCTAGACGGGATGGGGAACTTTCCAAAATGAGGAAACAGCTAAGTTACAAGAGAAGTGCTAGATGTGTAAAATGGATACACAAATTTGTGGAGTGGTATAAAATGGAGAAAGTGGTTGGACCGATCTGGGTGCCCACCTACTGCTCAATCATAGTGTTTTTACTTTTTCTGTTCCTCTTCAACCTGCTTGTTGGTATAGCCGTCCTCATAATCAGCTCAAACTACATCGATTGCAGAATCCCCTATGAGTACAAAAGTCAAGCCTATACAAAATATTCAATCGTTAAAGTAACGCCTGAACACTGCAAAGGAAATGAAAATTTAAAACAACTGAAGGGACCAATAAACATCCATTATGAGATTTCTGGAGTGGAACAAAATCACTATCGTTTTCTGACCAGTTTTAAAAAAGAACAGCTACATGGAGATTCATTTTTACAAGAAAAAGAACTTAGTGAATGTTTCCCTTTAATTACATATGAGCAAAATGAGATGAGCAAAATACTACACCCCTGTGGCATACTACCGTGGAATGTATTCACAGATAGCTACATTTTTTATGATAAGGAACCCGATGAATCTCCATTCCCAACCCCTTTTCGTTTGAAACAAAAGGCTGAAGATATCACCATCGAATATTATCGCAAGTTTTTTAAAAACCCCACTCGTGACATTATCAATCTGCACAAAGAAAAAATATACTTTTGGATGGATGAAGAAGTTCAATTAAAGATATTGCAGGAACATGCCGAAACGAGTGACAAGCTAGTTGTCTTACCGCAAACTTTAAAATATAAAAAAGCTGGGAAGGCAGTTGAAAATAGCCACTTTATCAACTGGGTTATTCCTTCTGCTTTTAATTATGTTAAACGATTGTATGCCAAACTGGACGGAAACTTAGTTTTCCCCTTTTACATTTACATCGAAAATAATTTTAAAATCAGCGAAGCGAAGATTATCGTCATTTCGAGTGCCGATTTTTACCTCAACACGACTTTAATCGGGATATTTTTTATCATCACCGCCCTTTTCGCACTCCTCCTGTCCTTGCTGTACTTTATCTGGATGAAGAAGCACCAGTTTAAGTAGGCCCCGGCGGTTGAGGCGTTTTGCGAGCAAATCGGAGAATAAGCAGTGCAAAGAGAGACACCGTCTTTCACTTGGCCAACGCGCCGAAAGCACGCCCTGCTTTTTCGTATTCCATGCCTAAACAGAGCGCCTACTTGTTCGCCCCATTCTTTCATCTCACCATTTCGGCCTTGCGCCACTTCCCTTCACGCGATTCTCATGACACAAGATATCCATTTTTCCCTTTTTGTCCTCCATGGGGCTCGGAACAATGAATATACATACATACGTATATATGTATATATATGCATATATATATATTTTTTTTTGTTAAACGTACAGTTTAATAAGAAAAAATATTTCTTGTTCAGGAACTACAACTCCTTTGAGCATGAAGCTGAGGAAACCGATTGCTCCCAGCATTTTCTAAATTTGTCCAAGGTGCACTGACCTACCAAGTGGATAGTCTGATCACTATGGTTAGAGTGTTATTTCCTCCACATGGTTATTTTTTCCCCATTTTTAAAGGAACTATGCATTATGGAAGCGGATTTGCGGAGGAAGCAGACTGTTCGTATTTCCCTAGGTACACACTTCTCACCTGTGGAGTCTATGCGTACGTGGTGTTTTCCTATTTTTTTTTCTTTTTTTTTACTTCCCGCGCCATAGTGTATACGTGTCCGCTTCCAAATTGCGCAATTTTTTTTTTGATGGCCTCCCCTGTTAGGAAGTGTACGTATACAGGAAGTTCAAATGCTTTTCTTTATTTTTTTCCTCACATTTTTGTAACCCTTCCTCCAGGTTGGGGGGGGTGTCACAACAGAAGCGTTTCACCTCTTCTGCACGTACAACGAGTTCGATTTTTGCTTCCCCATGGAGTTGAAAAATTAGCACACTCATATTATATGCACAGTGCATCACTTTGGAGGGGGAAGACGAATGAGGGATTCTCTCACATTTTCAGTTGAACGCGCGAAAGGGGGGGAGGCAAAGCGAACCAGTTAAAAAGCACATTTAGAGGTTAACCTTTCTTTTCCTTTCTTTTCGCTTCTTTTCCTTTTTTTTATTTTGCTCCCTTTTAGCGCTTATACGAAGTTCACTTTTTGTTACTCCGCAATTCATCCTTTTCTGAGCGTGCAAGTCCAACGCAGAAGTGTCTGTAAAGCATTACTTGTTACATCTGCTGCAAACTGTTGATTCTTTAAAGCGTTACGGGAAAGGGGAAATAAAAAATGGAAGTCCCTTCTTTCGCAAAATGTGTTTTTAAAATGTGTAGGAACTGTTTTTTCGCTTTTGTTAACTGTTTGTTTTCTTTTTTTAAAAAAGAGAGACCAGGGCTGAGCAACAAAAAAGGATTTAGTAACAAGGAGGTTTATCTTGGCTTGAATGTTTTTTTATTTTCATTTTTATCTTATTTTTTTTTTATTTTTTTATTTTTTTCTTCTTCCATTTTTCCTCCCCCGCTGTTCTCCCCTTTGCCATGTAGAATTTGCGAAGTTTACAAACTTACAAAATTTACAAAATCCGCAAAATTAGCGGGAACAGGATTTCCAATTTTTCCCTTACCCCTCTTAGTTCGAAGGAGAAAAAATCTGTCACCAAAAAAAAAAAGTGTGTGTGAGAATATGCTCACATTTATGTAAACTTACAGGGTGAACCTTTTTTACATTCGACGTGGCGCGGGACATGTGAATGTGTTTACATCTGAGTTAAACATAAGTGCCCATTCCTACGAGAGTTTCTATACACGTATATATTCGTGTAACTGAGCTTTTTTCCCCTCCCCTCACATGCAGTCCAGCTTGCATTGTGTTGCGTAAACTCTTTGTTTGAAAAAAGTGCAAAATTTTAAACGCAGTTAATGTGTCTCCAGATAGGCAGGATTACACATTCGAGGCAAGCTACATGTTGCAAGTTGCATTTTTCGATTAGGCAAAAGTTACCCGTGTGAAACATGCAATATATTTGACCACCGCGGATGTGGTAGAGGAGATGAGGGGAAAAAAAAACTCACAAAAAATGGTAAAAACAAAGTTGCGACTTTTAAAAATGGGTGATTTTAGCAAATAAGCAAAAAAGTGAATGCGAGTTTTGTACTTATATGTGCTTCTAACTAAAGGTGTGCATTCAATGATTTTTGACTTTTTTTACAATTGTGCCTTTTGGGATTTTTTCCATTATTTTGTACTTTTTTTTTTCCCCCCCCGTTGATGTAATCCCCGTTCTAGCATGCAAAAGTTGTAAAATAAAAACAGAACGATTTTTCTTGTTCTTTTTTTTTTTTTTCTCTTTATGACGTGAATTTTTTTTTCCTTTTTTTTGAGTATATTATTATTATCCACAAATGTACACAATTAATTATTGTTGTTGATTCTTTTTTGTTTTTTCTTTTGCTTCAACTTTTTTTAAGTGTAGAACGCTTTTAAGGCGGAAACGAGCAGTTACAACGAAGAACCTGTTTTACAACGGAAAAATTTGCTTAATTTTTTGCCCTTTTTTCTTCGCGCTTTGTTCGTCTTTTTCCCGCGTTTTGCTCGGGTTTCTGTTTGCGTTTTTGTTTGAGTTTCTGTTTGTGTTTTTGTTTGCATTTTTGTTTTCATTTTTGTTTTCATTTTTGTTTGTGTTCTTTCTCTCGTTTTCATTCGCTTCTTTATTGGGTTTTTTACTCCCCTTTTTTCTCCCCTTTTTTTTGCCCCTTTCGGTTCCCCCTTCCTTGGAGAGTCTCTCATTTAATCCGACCAAAGAGAGACCAAAACAGCGGCCCTCCTCTTAATGCACGATAAGAAAGAAGAGAACGGGAAGTTGTTGCCATTTACCCGTGGCAGTTTTAGTGACGCCATGTAGAAAATTATCTACAGAGGTGTAATTTTCCAACAAATAATTTGAGTAAATGTGTATGTAAAAAAAAAAAAAAAAAAAGTGAAGCAAATTTAATCTCTCACACGTTAATTTTGCCGAATTTACGGAATTTGCTCAATTTGCAAAATTTGCAAAATTTAAAAATTTTGACACACTTCATCAATTTTCCAATGTTCGTCATTTTTTTCCAAAATCTTAATTTTATTTGCTTCGTTTTGCTCCTTTTTTCGCTTTTGTAACCTCTCTTTCTACACTCTGGTGCCGCCCAGAGCAAGTAGGGGTTTCAAACGTTTACATGGAATTTATGAAGCGTATGTAATTTTGCAACTCTGCAATTTTGCTACTGCGCGAGTTTGTAACCGTGAAGCTGCTCACCTCTGTGACGGCCAATTATTGCCAGCGGCTAACCTGTTAGTGGTCACCCTGCGAGTGGCTAACCTGCCAGTGGCTACTTCCCCTCCCCCCCTGATTAATGAGAAGGGAGGGAGAACCAACTCGCTGCCTTTTTTTTAAGTCCCAATTTAACAACACAATATGAATAAAATATACTACATACTATTTTTAAGCGCCCAGTGCCTTGTGCACATCGGTAAGTGCGGGCGAAACCAGAAGCCGAGCAGACTGACTCGCAGCGCTAACAATGTTTTGTTGGAAAAGGAGCCTATGATTGAGAGAAGTACACGAATGAGTAACCCATGGAAGGCGTTCATGAAAAAGTACGATGTCGAAAAAACACACGGTTCTGGGGTTCGAGTTGATTTAGGGGAAGATGCAGAAGTGGGAAATTCCAACTATAGAATACCAGCTGGAAAATGTCCAGTTTTTGGAAAGGGTATCGTTATAGAAAATTCTCAAGTTAGCTTCTTACAACCTGTAGCTACAGGAAATCAGAATTTGAAGGAGGGAGGTTTGGCTTTCCCCAACACAACTCACAATATTTCCCCTATGACAATAGAAAACCTTAGACAAACATATAAAGAGAATCCGGAGTTGATGAAGCTAGACGATATAGCTTTGTGTAGAACCCATGCAGCTAGCTTTGTCATGTCAAATGATCAAAATTCGTCTTATAGACACCCAGCCGTTTATGACGAACATTCAAAAACATGTTACATGTTGTATGTATCAGCACAAGAAAATGTGGGTCCAAGATACTGTAGCCCGGATGAAGAAAATAAAGATGCCTTGTTTTGCTTCAAGCCAGATAAAACTGAAGCTTTTAAACATCTGGTGTATTTAAGCAAAAATGTGTATAATGATTGGAAAGATAAATGCCCCCGTAAAAATTTAGGAAACGCTAAATTTGGATTATGGGTGGATGGGACCTGTGAAGAAATCCCATACGTTAAAGAAGTGGAGGCACAAAATCTACACGAATGCAACAGAATCGTTTTCGAAGGTAGCGCTTCAGATCAACCAAGTCAGTACGAAGAAGAACTCACCGATTATAAAAAAATACAAGAAGGATTCAAAAATAACAATCAGGACATGATAAAAAGTGCCTTTCTTCCAGTGGGTGCATTCAACTCGGACAAGTTTAAGAGTAAAGGAAGAGGATTTAACTGGGCCAATTTCGATTCTGAAAATAAGAAGTGTTACCTTTTTAATACCAAACCCACGTGTCTCATTAATGACAAAAATTTTATTGCAACCACGGGGTTATCTCACCCGGAAGAAGTAGACCCTCAGTTTCCGTGCAGCATATACCAAGACGAAATTGAAAGAGAGATTAAGAAAGAAACAAGGAACATACAGCTGTACAGTGTTGAGGGGGAACGGATTGTCATGCCAAGGATATTTATCTCCAACAATAAGGAAAGTCTCAAATGTCCATGCGAGCCTGAACACATTACCAACAGTACCTGCAATTTTTACGTTTGTAAGTGTATTGAGAAAAGACAAGAAATTAAGGAAAATAACGAAGTTGTCATAAAGGACCAATATAAGCAGTTTTACCAACACGGGGAGGACAACTCCAGGAATAAGATGATACTAATTATTATCGCAATAACTGGAGGTGCCTGCGTGGTCGGAGTGGCCTCCATGTTTTACTTCAGGAAGAAAGCTAACAATGATAAGTATGACCACATGGAGCAGGCAGATGCGTACGGGAATCCCACCACCAGGAGGGATCAGATGCTCGACCCCGAGGCCTCCTTCTGGGGCGAGGACAAGCGGGCCTCCCACACCACGCCTGTGCTGATGGAGAAGCCTTACTACTAAGTGGGGAAGCAAGCGAATTGGTGAGGGCCTCGTTGGCCGTAACAAGTGGGGACGGCTCACAATGCATCATTCTCAACTCGCCTCATGTAAAAAAAAAAACAAGCACCCAGCTGGACAAGAAATCGCCTACAAGGGATGAGAAGCGGCGCAAACGAAAATTGGGCTCTTGTCATGATCACCAATTGGAGAGGAAATGAAAGAAAAAAAAAGGAAAAAAAAAAGGAAAAAAAAAAAGGAAAAAAAAAAAGGAAAAAAAAAAAGGAAAAAAAAAAGGAAAAAAAAAAAGGAAAAAAAAAAAGGAAAAAAAAGAGTAATACATTAACACATGGTAAACGTAACCAATTGGTTAAGCAGAGCGTAGTGAAAATTTACCCCCGTTAAGAATTAAGAGCACAAATTTGCCTCCACCCAAATGGACGACCACTATTGTTACCGCAGAGAATTTACCTAGTGAACTAACAGATACACCTTACACTTTACACTCACTTATAACGCATCTTTCATGTTTTAACTTATTTTTATTTTTTTTTTTTTTGTGCCCTCTGATAATATTCTTCCGCCTATGATTTAATTCAAGCAGGCCTGACGTTTTCGTTAGGCGTGCTCTGTACTGGTGTGTACCCTTTTACCTGTTTAGTAACGCGCTCGGTGGATGATTGCCGGCAGAGTGGAACGAAAGGATAGGTACACCAGATTCCGTCGCTACGTGTAAGTGGCGCTTCGTGGAGTTCCCCCGCTGTGCGATAAAGCAGCGTCGTCAAAGGCTCCCGAGATTTTGTCATGCGTACTTTTCTATGCGTGCCTTATATGCGCACGCGGCTTTCTTCGCGCCTTGGCTGTTTTTTTAAATTATTTTCATTTAATTTTTATCCCCACTTCGTCGAAACCATGGAGTACACGCTCATTTTTATATAACGCATATGTTCGGACGTGTATATATACAAGCATTCTTGTTACGCCTCCGAAAACTTTAATATTTTTTTCTGTTAACTTTTCCTTAATTCGTATCGTGAGTAGGTGCACCGTGCTGTACTGTACCGCACCACACCTTTCCTAGCCCTGGTCTTTCGCTCCCTGTGGGAAGTCCACTTTTTTACGTGCGCTTTTTTGAAGGCCTCTTTGCAAGTCCCCGGAAGTTGTTATTTGGCATGCATACCACTTGCATGTGTGCTTCAGTCTGTTAGCAGTGATCGGTACTATATACCTTTGTCGATTCGTTCGCAGGCTCATTCGCCTATCGGCCCATCGCCTACCGGCACATGATCCACTTGTGAGCATTTCCCCCTAGCCTCATCGCGCGTCCGTGAACACCACGATGTGGAGCTATTTAGAAAAAAAAAAAAAAAGACTATAATAGTTAAAATGGTAATTTAGTGGAAAGAGTCACGCGCGCCTCGTTACGTCCTACACGGCTATTTCACACTGCACGAGTTGGACGTCCAACCCCATTGACACGTTTAACATGGTTGCCCAAGCAGAAGTCCATCTTTTGGGGGTGTGGGGAAAAACAATTATGTCTCTTTGCAAAGTGAATGACATAAGATAAATTTCGAGTTCAGCAAAGAAGAAAAAAGTATATAAAATAATAAATAAAAAGAAAAAATAAATAAATAACATATGTATAGCATCCCCCCCCTTTCGTGGAAAGCAAAAAATGCGGCACACTTAGCAAATAAAACAGCACCAACTCGAGATCCCCCACGAGGGAAATTGCAATTATAGTTGTGATGCCATCCCACTAGAGCGACAATTGGCGGAGCAGTGCGAAAGTAACACAGAAAAGCTTTACACAGTCATGTCTTCAGGTGTGACCAATCTCTACTTTTGCTTTACGCCATTTGAAAGGGGAAAAAAATAAAAAATAAATAACAGTAAGTATATGAGATTAACACGAAGTGGCCACCCCCACTGTGCCAAGCAAACGGAAAGATGCTTGCCAACTAGAACGGAACTATGCCTACCAACTACAACGAAATAAAGAAGCTGTTTAACTACTATATTAGGGAGTACTACTACCAGAAGTCCAAGGGGACCTACTTCGTTCACATTAAGAAGCCTGGGATTTTATTTACGTCCTTAAAATTTTACAAAAGAAAGAAGACCCTCTTTCCAAACGTGTATGACTGGTACTTCGACAATTTAAGTCACATGAAAAAAAATAAAGACATTTTAAAGTGTCAAAATGGGTATAATACAAAAAATATATACTCTTACAGAATAAGCAGGGAGAATTCGGAACAAAATAACGTGGAGAGTGGCAGCATTTATACAAATGACTCGGAGGAAGACCTACAGTGTACCTATAGAACGAGCAACTTGTACTATAATATGCACCCGGTGTACTTGTCCAAAATCTGCCTCTACGATTTAAACGATCATCACATATTGTTTTCGAACAACTACTACGATGCTTTTATGCAATTTTACTACAGCATTATTTCGTACAAAATGGATTTAAATGATCTGCAAATTTTCCCCAATTTGAAGATCCTAATAAGTCATATTAGAAACTTAAGTAGTATAATTAATGACGAAGTGGTCAAGAGTGCCTTTGTGTATTTTATTAGACAGAAAAAAAGGTTCGATGGGGAGTACCTTCAATGGATACTTAGAAGCATATACTCAACGATGCTGCACAACTGCCCCCTGTATTTGTTTCTGGACGATGTTAATCAGTTCAAGGTTGTTCTTAGCCTTGTGGGTGCATCGGTAAGGCGGAATTTGCGCCATAGCGGTATACGTGACCCCTAATTAAAAGAGGGAAAGGAAAAAGATGAGTAACACTGGAAAAAGAGCGCCACGACAGGTGGGCACACATGTGACTACGTCCCCCTACATAGGTAACCCCTCTACCCGTATGAAAACACCTTCATTCGTTTATCTCTTCCCCTTTTCGTTCCTCCTGCAGGGAGAAGTACAAAACCTGTTTGAGAGCGCCCTGCCATATCCTTACTATTTAGTACTGGATGAAAGCGTAAACATTTATAACCTTCAAAGTTTCAACATTTATTTAAAAAAAGTTTTGGAGGCGAAATTGAAAGCGCCATTTTCTGGTGACCCAGCGGGGGGCATTTCGTCCTTCGCCCAGGTGGGCCAGTACCCAAATGGTCGAAGCGTACATAGCCATTCTGATAATTCTAGCGACGAAGGAATACCTAATAGAAGCAGTCATGCCAATAAGGATGCAGGACAGAGCCAACCTTTTGCAAAATCGGAGGAAGAAAAATCACAGCAGGTTGCAAATTTGCAGGGCAAACAAATTTACTTCTTTAAGCTGATAAAAATTTTTGACATGAAGCCTAATCATCGCTTTGTCCAAAAGGGTGCGAAATGGTAGGCATCGCATCATATTTTTGTCTCTGGCAAGTCGTGTGATATTTCTACGTTCGAAATTTTAACCTGGATGATCGCCGAGGGCCTGTTCCTATCGCACACTTAGCCCTGCGCTGCGCTTCGCTTATTTGTGCAGAGGGTTTTTTTTCAAATGGAGCTGACGTAATAATGTTGCGATGTTGCGACGTTGCCATGTTGCCTTGTAGCCATGTTGCGACGTTGCCATGTTGCCTTGTAGCCATGTTGCCACGTCGCAATGCTGACACACCGTCCAATGGGCTGCTCCCCCTAATGCTGCGCGTGGAGATACCCCTCCAGGCGCTGCCTCTCCTTGGGTGAATACTGCTCCAGGTGTTTAAGCGTGTGCATGCCAATGTCCCCTTTTGCGCCGTTGCACACAATGTCGTAATTTGACAGGGAATTTAAAAAATAAAAAATTTGATATTTGTCCAGCAAGCAAAGGCTGCCGTTCATTTTGTTAAAAATGTAACTGAAGAGCGATTTGTTATATTTTACAAAAGAGAGAATCTCAAATAATTGCAACAAATGATTATTATTGAGTATTCCTTTATTCTGAAAAATGTAATTTATTAGCTGCTCTACAAACGCGTACATTTTTTCCTTAACCTTGTGCACACGATCCTTGTCGGCAATTAATTTTCCCTCATCTTCTGAAACTACGTGAATGTGGAACGCATTTAGCGTATTTAAAAATGACTTTCCTCTTAAGAAAAAAATGCACGAATTTAATAAAATGATTAAATTGTTCATATTTCCGTCCATTTTATTCTTCTGAAAGGAGAGGGGAAGAGAGGCAAACATGTTCACTACGAAATGGTTGGACATGCTATACATATGAACCAACAGACAGTAACTTGAAAAACTGATCCTTTCAGTGTTGTACTTATTTTGCAAAATGTGTAGGAAGTGGTTTAAATAAGACTCTTCTGCGCTGTAACTTAGTAAGATCTTGTCCTTCACGTTAAGTATATATGTTCGCTTTTTTTTCGCATCTTCAAATGTGTGCACGCAGTAGTTGTGCTCGTTCGCGGGGGAGAAGGTGTGCCTCTCGGCTATTCGTCGATTGTTCCTGTTTGCATGCTCGCTCAGGTAGTCTATAATGAAGGATACGTCGTAAACCTTTTCCAAAACGGGGTCTGCTTCTCCCTCGGGGGGAATACTCCGCCTGTCTTCTTCTACAGCAGCGGCATACTTGTCAATCAAGTCGAAGCTCAACTGGTCGATATTTATTTCTCCCTTAATTTTGTATAACTTTAGCCCATTGAGAAAATGCACCATGTAGGAATACCCAAATTTTAACTCGAAGAAGTGGTGAAATATGCTTGATATTAAAAAGAGCGAAACCAGTTCGTGCCCCTTGTTCTCTTCCTGATTTATTTTGTTTAATATTTTGTAGTTGTAAATATACGAGCAGACGTGTCTCAAAATATTATCCAGGATGAAGTTGGAGTAACTATTTGCTAATTCGAAAAAGGTAAATTTTTTTCTTCCCTTTCGCTCTTCCCCATTGGGCAGATCCCAAAGTAGATCCATGTTTAACTCTCCTTTTTCGTTACCTTGAGTGCTTTTTTCACTGTTGCTGCTTTGGGACCCTTTGGTCTGTTTCACCTTCCTCCTATTCCTTCCATATATATTTTTCTGCGCATTGTTAACGTCGGCAATCTCCCCAACATGGTGAACATGGCCAGCATCGGCAACATGGCCAACCTCGCCGACTTCCGTTGTGGCCTCATTTTGTAAGTCTCCACTCCTGCTCGTCTCCTCCTTGTATCCGTACGCTTTGAACAAGGTGCCCCTTTCGGCCCCTGTTTTGAGTAACAAATGGTTGAAGTAAATTTTTTTCTTTAACGATTTTAAATCGTACTTCCTTCTCACATTATTGATTACTATATTGTTTATAATTTTGTTCGGGTTGATATCATTTAGGGTATTAATGATTTGTATGTTTATGTTGTCCAGATCGTCTTCCTTTATCTCTTTATGTTTGCTGAGCAGCTTGATTAGGTCTGGAATTTTCATACGATGTACCTTTACGTTTCTCTCATTCTGGGATAGGAAATTGAGTGCCTTTGCTAGGCAGATCATTCAAGGGAGGAGGGGGGCGGAAATTCGAAGAGGGGGTGCTGCGCAATCTGCGCGCTGTGCGAGCTCTGCCAGACGTGTGTCTGTAGACGTCTGTGTGTAGACGGATGAAGGACGTTAAAAGGTTAACACTGGACGCAGTGGATAAAAAATGACAGAGCTTCACAAACCGGAGAGCATCATGTGGGGAGAAAACATATCCCTTTGGGTGGAACCTTGCTTGGGATAAATGCCTGCCCCGCGAAAATGCACAATTTTGGAAAAGAATAAAGAAAAATGTGAGAGCACGAAAAACAGCGCTAGCTTCTCCAACATGTAGAAAATTTCAAAATTCTGCACGAACTACAATTCTTCTTCTTATCCTGTGGGGCGAAGAGGAGTGGAACATAGCTCGTCTTTCGCACGTACGATCGACATGGTGTTCGAATTGGTTCATATAGAGAGAGTTTTTCTCGTGAAAAACTGTGGTTCTCCTACATTCACAAAGATGAGGGAACAAAAAAAAAAAAAAAAACGTAACATTGTAATGTTCTGGGCGGACAGTACTCCTCAGCGTAGCGGCTGCCCAAATAGCCATTTAAGAAAAGAAAAAAAAAAACAGTTGCAATTTATTCCCACGTGAGCAGAGAGAAAAAAAAAATCGGCCTAGTAGGCGGCCAATCCGCATTAAGCACGAATCGCGAACAATGCCAAGCACGCCAAACTGATAAAAATGCCTACCAACCTACAAGCGTATCGTACGCAGGTAAGGATAACTTGTTCGCATTTGCAATATGTGTTTTATGGCCTTTCTTTAACGAACATACCCATGCCCACACATAGCAGTACCCCCTAGGGGCGAACTAATCTCACCTCCGAACTGCTGCAAAGGAAAACTATGGCTACCCTCCAACAGAGGAGACGAAAGAAAAATGATTAAAACAAAATGAAGGGAAACCTGGAAACCATCGTGCAGGAAGAAAACGAATACAAGGAAGAATGTATTTTTACATCAATTGATATCTTTAGTGGACCTCACAACTATTTAAATTTTCACTACATTTGTGAAATATGTTTTAACAACATTAGTTTTATTTCCCCATACCACTGCTATTTTTTTTTGCGAAATCAGTTTGAAAATGTTGAGAAGGCTGCGACGAATTATAAAGAAAATGTCGGCGCGCTGTTCGAGAGGGAGGTCTACTGGAAGGTAATAAATGAAAACAAGGCCACAGAACTCTTTGAGAGCGAAACGGCTATTTATTATGAGCAGGGGGAGTTACTAGGGTGCAGGCGGAAGGCGCTGGAGGATATCGCCCAGGTCGTTAACAAGCTGGCTGTCTCGGATTTGGAGGCCATTTCACCCTACCTCGGCGAGGTAAGCAGGGGGGCAGCCCTCTGAGTGGAGGTGCCCACGTGGAGTAGCTTTTGGAGTAGCACATGGGGTAGCACATGGCGTAGCATATGAAAGTAATATGAGAAAGTACCATGTGCAAACACCCATGTGGAATCCCCCCTTTGGTGCGCCCCTCCCCGCAACCTTCGCAGAACCCAGAGTGGAAGCGAAACAGACTGGCCTGGATGGACATGATCCAAAGGGACAAATTCCGCAGGTATGAAAAAATGAGAGAAAATTTAAAAGAGACAGGAAAGCGAGAAATTGTATACAAAGTGAACCAGGAAGATGTAGAAAAAGTGAAAAATAAGAAGATGAGAAAAGATTTCTTCTTCTTTGGAGTTTACGAAAAAAAGGGACAAAACAATTTAGGCAGAATCTACATGAGCATAAGAAACGACCTCGCAAAAAACACGGAGATCTACGCCTGGCTCTTGACAAACTGCAACATGCAGACAGATCGGAGCCTTGTAGCAGACATTTCCATAGAGGAAAAATATTTGGAAAGGAAAATAATGCTAGAGGAGGATGACTATGCATATAATGATGCACTAGTGAAGGAGACTAAAAAGAGTCTTGCTGGAAACGAGAACTTCTCCTCAAGTGGACGAATAACCATGGAGGAAAAAACACAAAATTACTTATTCGAGAAGAAGGAATATATATCATTTGGGAAAAATGAGCAGAATGATATTATTTGCCTAAACCCATCCATCTCAAGATTCCACTGTGTGTTGTTTTTTTCCAAGGACTACCATCTGTACCTTGTAGATGTAGGATCCAAGTCAAGGACGAGGCTGAATAGTAACTTGTGTGAAATTCATAACAAATACAAAATTGCGAACAACGATATTATCAGTTTAGGGGTGTCTAAGAGAACGTATAAAGTTAGCATAAACATAGACAGCGTTTTGTCCTACCTAGATAAAAAACAAAGTGAAGTTAATCGAAAAATGAGAATCATTAGTGAAGATCTGGAAAATCCGCTTGCGCAAAGAAACCCACTGAAATTAAAGATCTCCAATATTTTTTATAAATGTAACGAAAACGACATAATAGACTTTTTCAAAGATTGTGGCGAAATTAAGAAGATACACTTGTATGATGTTCCTGGGAATAAGGCGGCGGAACGACAGAAGGTGCAAACCGATACCAAAAAGAGTAGGTCCTTGAAGGAAGCACTGGTTGAAGTTTACGACAAAGAAACTTCTGCTAAAATTATGCAAAAAAATGAATCCTTTTTGTACGGACGAAAAATTTATATCATCTACCAGCCACTGTCTACATATAAGCGGCTCCACGCAAAGGTGCCCCTCAATAGAGATCGACCTTTTGACGTACAAATTACGAGCAAAAGGCGGAAATACCCGGGGGAGAAAATTACCCTCGAGGGAGACCGTTCAGCCCGCTTAAGTCGCAGAGACACTAAGAGGGAAAACTTCGTTGCAGAGCGGGGGTCGCCCCAAAGGAGAAAACGTGACAGAAGTGGTAGTAGCGGGGGTCATCGTAAAGGCGGACGGCGTGATGGACGCGGGCAAAGTAGCCCCAGGCGTGTCAAAAGTAGCCGCAGGAAACGAAGCGAAAGTTGTGGCAGTAGTAGTAGCAGCGGCGTTCGGCAAAGTAAGCGTGGTGTTGGCAGCGGAGGTAGTGTTGGAAGTAGCAGCAGCCGTGGAGGGTCAAGCGACCCCTTTCGAGGCTCTCCGAAACGCAAAAGGCGGAGTCAGAGACGAGAAGGTGAAGATAGAAGGGCCGCCCAAAAGAGAAGAAACACATCTCGTAGCCCCTCCAGCAGTGATAGGGGCAGTGATAGGGGCAGTGACAGGAGTAGTGGCAGGAGTAGCGATAGGAGTAGTGATAAGAGTAGCGACAGCAGTAGCGACAGCAGTAGCGACAGCAGTAGCGACAGCAGTAGCGACCATAAAAGGCGCGTAAGCAAAAAGAGGCACAAAGTGTGAGGAGGGAAAATTCCACACGCAACGTGCGGTGGGGGGGAGAATAAAAAATTAAATGGCGCCTTCATTTGAAGTAAAATTAAGAAGCTCCATCTGAAGAAGCGAGCCAGTGGGAGGGTCAAGTAATGCCTAAAACGGAGAAGGAAAAAAAAACTCTCTGGGGAGATATGTTGCCCCGAAAAAGGGAGAATACATCTGATTGAACCGCAACCCCACAATGGCGTCGATGGGAAGTGCATACATGGCCCGTACTTTCCCCTTCCCGTTTGTTTCATTTTGTTTTTTTTTGAAGTTTTTGCTTTAAGAAGCACACAACCCCGACGCTGTCTAACATGACTTTACGCTCATTTAAGCGCGAAAGACGCAGCTTTGAAATGAAGCCGTGAAATAATTTGCGCATTTCTGTTTTTTATCTGCCATTGGTGTGTTATGGTATAGAAGGCGTTGGGGGGAGGAGGTTTTTCCCGTAGGGCAGAGGAAAAAGGGGAGTGAACAAAACGCCCACACCAAGAAGCTGTTTTCACATAGGTGTTTATTCAGGGGCCATTTCAGCTCTCTTCTTGTTTTATCACTAAAGAACTTATTTTTCGTATGAATTGTTAAGCGAACGGCACAGTTTTTCTTCATTCGGAATATGAAACGACGCGTTAAGATTACCAGCCATTGAATAAAAGGTGAGCTCAGGGTCGAACTAAATAGGGATGGGTGAGGACACATTAACCTGGATTTGTTCCAAACACGGTTGTACATTTTTTCATTATTTTCAATTACTGCAATAGTGTTAGGGGGAACCAATCACGATAACATGAGAGCACACCGTTTTTTTAACCTCCAATGGGGCAGCAAAGATAAAAAGTATATCATTGGGATATGCACGGAACCGTCTTTTTTGTTCAAACGAGGTTGCCATCCGTGCTGCAGCTTAATGGGATTTCCGAGTCGACCGGGTTGATGCCCCTCCCCGCATGTTCCATTTAGATGTTTTTTCTTCATTACTATAGTTAAAGAGGGATGTCCAAACTATTTACGCCTTCGTTAATCACCCCACATTTTTACTTATCGTTGAAAGGAGGGAAAAAAAGAAAAAATACACATGTGGCTTCGGCCGGGGGGCAAAACGTACATGTGTATATGCGTACGTATCCATCGGTATAGCGTATGTGTGTTCCTCCGTGGGCCCCCCAAACGAGGCGTGCGGACTCAAGGGTATACATCAGCAAATTGGTGCGAAGTGTGAAGGGAAAAATTGTGCTGTCAAAAATGTATCAGAGATGATGAAAATCAGAAGGGAATACTTCTGACAACGGGAAATCGGCAATTCGCAAACTGGGCAAATCGGCAGCTCACCAACTAGCCTCTCGAGCAAAGGAGAATTCCTTACCCCCTTTTGTGCATTACTCCAAAAAAAGAAAAATATATAAAACGCATCACGGCATATTCGCATAAGCGAAAGCGTACGAAATGTGCCTTGCATCACGTTTGGCCAGATTTTCGGGATGACACTTTTTTTCTTTAAGGATAAGGAGGGTTTTCAATCAACTGTTGCATTCCTTAAAATTGCCTTGTACTTATGCACAACACATGTATCCTCGTTACACGTATGCGAGTTATATATTGTTAAGCATTTTCCTCCTCCTGTTTTGTTCTTTCCATTGTGCATACATTTGTCCCCATTGTACCATTTGCAGTGTTCCCCCCTTTTTCGCGCGAAAATTTAACAAAGAAAGGTTTTTTCCGCGTGGTGCCAACTGGGGCATATCGTTCCTGTTGTTACATTGACCTGCACGCGGGCACGGTCACCAAAGAGTGTACTGATCGCATGTTGATCGAATGTTGTGCGAATGTTGGCTTACCGTGTGGGGTGTAACAGCCTTCTAACCCTTACGAACATAGGAGGACGAGCAACTGGGTGAGTGGCTGCATGGGTGGATACATAACTGGTGACACGCGCGGACCCTTGAATGAGGAAGCGTCGCTTCCTTTTAATAGCCTCTTTGTTTCTTTTCTACGCAGAAAGGATTTCCTGCGTACGAAATATAGCCACGCCAAGCAGGAGCCCCCTCCTTTCATTTGTTCCCAAGAAACGAAAAGGAATAACAAAAAGGAACCACAATATGGACGACAATAATGAAGCAATCATTGCCATGAGGTCACAGAATCTCATAAGAAACGGCAACAGCAACAACAACGTGTACCTTTCATTAAACAATTACGCAAGCAATTTCTCAAACGGTTACTCCAATCGCACTACAAAGGAAAACAACGCAAACACCAAATTGGTGAGAAGCAACGTTTTGAGCATTTTCAGCTATACACTCAAGTATATGAACAAAAAGAGCCTAAACAAATGGCTCAGGAATAATATTAAGGCCCCTTTCTATGACACCTTTGTGCCTCGAAACAAACCCATAGCCTACATCCGCTTTAAGTGCTACGAAGACTTAAAGGTGTTCCAAGAAATGATAGAAAATAAACGTATTTACCCCAATGATAGCTTGTCAGTTATTAAAATCAATAAATTTTCCAAGTATGCTCAGAAGAGGAAGTTCTTACAGGGGGACCAGCCCCATGAAGAAGATAACGATGCGAATCAGGTCAAGGACGACTACGATGAAGGGGAAGACCACCTGGGAGATAACCACAGTGGTAAGAACAAGGCGAAGAAACAAAAAATGGAAACGTCTGCTGAGGATAACATGAAGAGAGAGACAACGACAGAGGACCAGCTGCCAGATCTACAAACTGTTATCAAAATGAACAAAACACAAAAGAGCAAAAGCATAGAGAACTTTGTAACTCCCTTTTATAAGTATCCTTATGAAAATCAAATTAAAATTAAGCACCGATTTCTACAAAAATGCAGAGATCAGATTTTGACCAACTTGAGAAATAAATGGGAAAAACAGAGTATACTTTTTGGGGACATGGAAGCCGCCCTCCCCGATGAGGAACTCCATATGGGCAGCACGGGTGAGGCAAGTACCGGTGGGAGCGCCAGTGCAGGAGCTCCGTCCAACAGCCATGGAGGAAACCCCAACAGCAGTAATAGCGGTGAAAAAAAGAATAAGAAAAACGAAACGAGCAAAGACAGCTGTTTCAACAAAACGGTTCTCTGTGATGTAAATCCAAGCATCAATATCAGCAGGGAATTTTCCGTGGACAAAAAAATGACGAATTATGAATTTGAGGTTGACAGCCCCTTGTTCCCAGACGAAAAAGGAATCAATGGGTACCGTAACAAATGCGAGTTCACCATTTCGTATGACGAAAATAACAATGTCGAAATTGGGTTTGTCACTGGGAAGATGAAAACGGATGTTAATGAGACGGGTGAGGATAGAAATGGCACTGATGATAACAACTGCAACTTTAGCGAACACAATATAAGCAACAGTGCCTCTCCCCTGAACGAGTCCCATAGCACAAAACTGAGGAACAAGAAGCAGAAGCAGGCGTACTACTTAAACCCCATCGTTAAGAGCGTCGAGAACTGCGTGCACATTCATCCCTGCATGAAGCAGGTAGTGCAGGAGATGAAGAGCATAATTAAGGATTCCACTTACCCGGTCTTCGACCGAGTGTATAAAACAGGTAAGGTTTCGCGACGGATCGCAGGGCGGATCCGAGCGCGGCTGTTTGTTCACCGTACTGTGCCTTTTTTTGAGAACGTAGTAGACCCTTTTATGACCGATGAGTATTCTGTTGAGTATACCATTGCCACACCGCAGCCACTTTGCTTTCACACCGCCTGCACACTGCCACGATATCGCCATCACACGTCCGCCACACCACCCCCTTGCAGGCGTTTGGAGAATCCTCGTCGTGCGCTTCAACAGCCGGAAGGAGATGATGATCACCGTGCAGACGTACTCACTAGATCAAAAGAAAAAAAAGGAAATCAAAAAGCTGCTGATAAACAGACTCACGAAGAAGAAGGACGAAGCGTGCATGAGCTTCTCTGACTATAAAGTTGTTTCTCTTTATCTTCAGGAGCATGAAAATTCAAATGACTCGACAAATCAGTCCCCAAATGAACACCTATGGGGAGTAGAATACTTGGAGGAAGTCATCCTAAACAATCGTTTCTTATTAACACCGTCCTGTTTTTTTCAAGTAAATCATCCCAGCTGTGAAATTCTATACAAAAGGGTCATTGATTACATCAACACAAGTGAGAAAAAACAAAACTATATATTTGACTTGTGCTGTGGCACGGGCACCATAAGTATTTGTGCTGCCAATGAGCTGAAAGGGAAAGACGTGCACATTGTCGGCATCGATATTTGTGAAGATAGCATTATTTGTGCAAATAAGAATGCGGAAATGAATAAAATTAAAAATTATAAATTTATTCAAGGGAGAGTGGAAGAATTATTTGCAAATGAAATTAAAAACGTGTCTGAGAAGAACTCCAACGTGATAGTTATTGTTGACCCCCCGAGATGTGGCTTGGCCAATAGCGTCCTTAACATTTTAAGCTCCAACCAACTGATTGGGCAGATCATTTACGTTTCGTGCAACCCAATCACGCTGATTAGCAATGTAACACATGTTTTGTTTCAAAACGAAAGCCTGAAAATCAAAAACCTCGTCTTTGTGGACATGTTCCCCCACACCTTCCACCTGGAGTGCATCACCAATATGGTGAAAGGGTAGCCGGGGCCTCGCCATGCGCGGAACCCTCCCGTATGAATTTTACCTTTGAGGAGCATGGACATGTCCAGATCGCACGTGTCACCCTGCACCATCCACCCAGTTTTTTCCCCCCGCTTATCATGTCACATAAGCAGTTCCCCAAATGGGCCGTCGATGAATACACCAATTTTTAGCCATACATTTATTTGCGTAAATGTTTTTCTCATAAAGAGTGCCCTTTCTTGAAACAAAATTATTTAGCATGCAATTAGAGTAGCGTCACTTGTCACCCTTAATGACCAACGCAGTGAAGTGGAGAAGGTCCGCGCAACGCCATTGCATATAAGCATGCCGTGCAGTATGTGCATTTTTTTTTTTTTTTTTAACCCTTGCAAACCATATGCAGCGCTGCAAAGCTTTAACCTCTTACCATTTGTTCGAAAGGTGAACACAAGGGGGAAATCAACTGACGGTTCGTTCGCTGGATCGGTGATTGTGGTCCCCTCCTAAGGTGCGATATGGATGAACGGGTGCAAACGCGATTGTTGGTGCTGTAGCTGGTGTGGATGCGAGGTAAATGCACGGATAATTAGCAATACCGCATGCGCACTATGCTATGTATGCCTGCGTGAACGCAAACGTTGCCGGTAAAACGAATGCGCATAAGAAGGCACTCTCCTGTTTCTATCTTTCCGCAAGTTCGTACAGCAAATAAATGGGGAAAACTTCTTAATGAAATAGTGGATTTAAATTATGCTCTAATGTTTGATGACCTCTCGGGGTTTTATTCTTCCGAGCTGCAAGAGAGCCATTGTAGCAACTTTTGCGGAGAAGCGTTTTTCGCGTAATGAGCTTCTCTAGAGTATGTGAACGAGACGAATGAGGTTGCGAACCGCTCGAGGGGGAAGCGTGCCGCTGGGTTGACCTGCCTGCGCGAGTCTGAGTGAAGAAACCCGATCAGGAGAAGCAATGGAAGCAGGCCCGGGGTAACCCCGTGAAGAGTAACCCGGTGAAGAGTAACCCGGCGAAGAGTAACCTCCCCCGGAGTAACTCAACCCAGGGTGAAAGCAGCGCGCCTCACGTGGCCCGGCATTCACCCCCCAGGGCAACTGCGCAGCAAGTGACCCAAACGTTGGTTCGTTTTCTTCACGTGCATACAACAGCCTTTGTGTCTGCTCCCACTTGCCCACTATCACAAATTCCCATTTTCGCTGCCCCCTTTTTGTGATAACCGAATTGAGCTCCAAAAAGATTTTCGACTTGTCAGAGGAAAACAAAATGGGAATCGCAAAATGAGGGCTTAAGAGGAATGACAAGTGAAAAAAGAAAAAAAAAACAGCTCTGCTTGAATAGCGTAATTTTGGAATGTGAGTCATTCATTCATGTAAATTTGTCTTTCACTTCGTTTCATTATTACTGTAGCTCTTTTTCGAGCGCTGCGCTTGCACTGTTCACCACGCGACAACAAAATGTGGACGCTCATAGCATTTGCCCTACACGCCGTCCTCCTGATGGGAAGATCGGAAGACTTACCGTCCAAAGTGCCCGATATGCTTCTAAACAAAAGTTTGATAGACATCCTAAACTACAACTTCAACGTCAATGATGTCATGGGCATATTCGAGAAGATATTTAAAAACAGTGTGGACGATTTCAAGATTGAGGAGGAGAATAACGAGATGAAGAATGTGCAGTTTAAGAAGTACAACTTTGACAAGGAGAATTATAATTTTATGTATTCCTCTTTTAAGGACTACTGTAAGTTTTTGTTACGACGCGGCCGTTTTCCCATGACCACTGAGGAGGTGGGGGGAGTCTCTGCCCACCGTTTGAGCTCCGCCCCTTGAGATGCACACCGCAGTACATGCCCTTCTGAGCGCGCACCGATCTGTTGGTGCATTTCTTCCACTCGTTTTCGCAGGCCTAGACGAAGTTGCAGACATCGAAAAGTGCAGAAAATACGCCGACAAAGACTACATAGCGAACGTCTTCAAAGATATCGATAGCAATTTTTACTCCCGATTTTACAAAGAAATAAACCAACTGAAGCACTACATTTTCGAAATAGGGAAACTGCTAAAAAGGAGAGACGAGCTGAACAACCAAATTAATAACACATTGAAGAGAATTAAAAATACGAAAGGATCGGTTAACAAAACAATGACGAAGAAGGCGAACACGGCATTGCCCCTCATTCGATATTTTGAAGAAATGTCCTACAACTTAAAGCATGAAAATAAAAGCTTAAGTTACTACGACATGATGGTACAATACGGAAACGAATTAAACGCCATTATAAAAAATGCACTAGTCGAGTACGTATACATGTACAGACAAACAAAGACGTACCAAAAGAAGATTGAAAAGTATATGGAAAGAAATGCTAGGATCCTTTCCAAGATGCACAAGAAAATTATTCTGAGTATTTTTTACATGATTTCTGATATGAACAAAACAAATGCAAAAATAGACAACTTGATAAATAAAAAAGTCAAAGAATTTAACGAATGGGTCAATTATGAAAATGAAAACTATGTGAAAAAACTAAAAAAACTTAAATCCAAAATTGAATTTAATTTAGATGATATTAATGAGCATATAGACCTCTCCAAGGAACAACTAGAGCAAAATGAAATCGCCTTTATAAATATGAGCAAATATTTAACCTTCCAAAACCCCACCAAGACGATCAGATCCATCATGCATTTGCTCAACAATAAATTCTCAAAGGATGTAAATGTAATTTTTCTCTACAATGAAGAGTACATCGATTTCTCTTTGGAGAAAATGATGGAAGTCCCTGAGCCTTGCAAAGTGAGCATCGACTCCAAGTCGACAGATAACTTTAACTTTGCTCATTTGGACTTTATGGAAACGTCCAAATACGAACAAATGCTCAGCACCGCGATCTTCGAACAAGACGATTTAAAGCATATAGATAAGAAAAAAATTCATAACATTATTAGTGAAATATTTCACCAAGACAAGAAACTTGACACCGAGTACTGGATTAAGGAAAAGGAATTTGAGGACGTCAAAAGTAAAATTTCTTTTAGCGATCTGAATAATGAGATACAGGTCTACACGGACGAAATGGAGAAAAGCATCAGCACGACTAAGGACCATTACGTTTTCAAACCCACCATTAAAAGGTACATTTCTAGTGTTAGGAATCTCTTTAAGAACCCCATTTTTTACTTTAACAAGTATATTTACTCCTTCCAGAAGAATTTCGACTCGCCTCCGAACGAAACGATCGGTGCAGTCGTCAGCATCCCGATTAAGACCGCGGAAGATGAGGTGAAGGAGGCTGCGGGGAAGCCGCCGAGTGGCGAAGTCATGGCGAGTGGAAAAGTCATGGCGAATGGAGAAGTCATGGCTAGTGGAGGACCCGCGGAAAGTATGGAAATAGGTGCTATCCAGATTGACGAACCCAAGGCAGAAGCAACGGGGATAGCAGTCACATCCCCGATTGACGACACAAATGTAATCAGACACTACTTGGAGAGTGACGACGAAAAAGGGACGAACACTTCTCTGGAAGACGGGCCATTCAGTGAACTAGCGAGGGAGTTAGAAAACGATATAGACACTGAATTAGAAGCGGAGCTTGAAACAGAGTTGACCGACGCCGAATTACAAGTACACCTAGAAAGGAAACCCCAAAGTGAGTTAGAACCCGAGTTTGAAATCGACGTAGGAACAAAGCCTTTGGGGGAACAAGGAAATGAAGATGCCTTTTCGAATGAAATGGAGGTCATGTTGGTAAATAAGGATCATAAGGGTGACATGGGGGATGAGAAAGAAGTAGAGGAAGCAAGCTGGGAATATGCAAGTGGGCGCGAAATGGAGCGCCAATGTGAGGATGAACAAGGAAATGAAATTGAAGTGCAAAAGGAGGGCGAAGGCGAAGAGGAGCACATGGAGGATCTCTATGGCATGAGTGATAAGTTTATTGAGGTTGAAGAGAGGAAAAGTGATGTTGCAGAAGGTAGAGGCAAGAAGGGGGAAGGTGAAGAGGATGATAAGGAGGACCATAAAGGGGAGGGTAAAGAGGAAGAAAAGGAGGACCATAAAGGGGAGGGTAAAGAGGACGAAAAGGAGGACCATAAAGGGGA
>NW_008481842.1:288303-316901 GCF_000524495.1 Plasmodium inui San Antonio 1
CATAAAGGGGAATATAAAGAGGACGAAAAGGAGGACCATAAAGGGGAGGGTAAAGAGGACGAAAAGGAGGACCATAAAGGGGAATATAAAGAGGAAGATAAGGAGGATGACCTGGAGGATGAAGAGGAGGAAGAAAGTGAAGAGGAAGAGGAAGACGAAGATGATGATGATGAAGAAGAAGAAGAAGAAGACGAGGACACCTATGACGATGAACATGATTATACCTATGGAAACGATAGTTCAAGAAAATATGATGGCCTAATTAACGAAAAAAATAAACAGCATTTGTCCATTTTCCAGAGCGCAAGTATGAAGTATCTCTGGAGAATACCAATTATTAATGGGCTCTATAAGGAGTGCAGCGAAAATAAAAATGACTGTGTGGCGAAAAAGGACATAGAAGTGATTGACATTTACGAAATAGAAGAAGAAGAGTTGGAAGAAATATACGAGGATTTTCTCAACTTAAGTTATGAAGATTCTCTAAAAAGGATTAAGGAAAAGATTTTTTATGCTGTACCAGACATGGAGTATCTTGCAAAAGCTTTGAAAATACACAAAAAAAATAAGGAAGCAAATAAGGAGAGGAATTTCTTTTACGATACGCTGTATGGAAATGATTACCTATTTATCAAGTCCAAGGGCGTCAATGTGGAGACGTTCATTTATCCCTATTTCGAGACGTTGAATTTGCAGCTGAGTGAGATAAAGACGTGCACGAAGGAGGATTACTACGGCTGCATGAAGCGATACATCAGGAGCAAAATGAAGAACCGCACCCCGGAGGAGAAGAAGGCTAGTGACCATTCGGATGGCAAAGTGGACGGTAAAGCGGTCGGCGAACCAAGCGACGTGTTGAGTGAAAAAATCCTGTTCGTGTACCTGGGGACATTCAAAGACGAAGTGTTCAAATTGCCCAAGTCCAAAATCGCAGACGACCTAAAGAACGCCCACCTGAAGCAGTTCCTGGACAACCCCAATGACTATCACTTTTTTAACAACTTTTTAATGAAAAAATATGAAGAGGAGTACTATTTCTTCCAAAAGTTGAAGGTGTACACGGTGTACCATTCCAAATATAAAAACTCAATTATGTACGGAATTGACTTCAACTTTTATGTTTCCTACTTTCCCAAAGAAGACATACAATATTTGCCCCTATCGTACTACCATGACTCCATCATATATTTCAAGGTAGTGCTGGCCACGTCCAAGTATGGGTACCGCGAAATTGTCCCTATCGATGATGAAATTATAAAGTTTGGATTAATGCTTTCTTTAGATAATAAAAATAAGAATGTTCATTATTTAATTCAATCGGAAGTTACCAATGACACGAACTATGACTTACTGAAGAACAAAACGGGGGTCGTCAAAATTTATGAAGTGTCTTATGAAAATCTCAAACTGCAACTGGTAAATAAAAAATACAAAGTTCAAGTAACAGAAACGATGAAAATTATTCTGCAGAAGGAAGTTACCTTTAACTATAATAAAAAGAGAACACACGATTACATTGACAAATTTTATGACAAGATTAATAAAATTATGAAAAATAACATGAACCTGGAATTGTTCCGTAAAACCTTTTATGTTCATTTGCAGAAAACGTGAGCACGTTGGAGCGGAATGAAATTCCACATATGTGTCTGTTTTTCCTTTTTTTTTTTTTTTTTTTTTTTTTTTGTGAAAAATGCTAAATTGTGCAGATTATGCAAAGCGTCGAGATTATTTCCCATTGGGGAAAACCACTACCCGCGTTTTTAATTACCGCCATGTACCCTTTTTTAAGAGTTGTTCAACAGTTGGTTCACCGGCCAGTTTTTACATGATTTGTTTATTTTTTTCAGTTTCCTGTCTGATAAATGGCTACATAAAATATGCATCCCCAATTTATCGTATTTTACTTTCGCTGTTTATTAGACTCTCCCTCTATGTAGTTCGTTTTTTTTTTTTTTTTTTAATTAGTTTTAACGATGCTTAAAATTTGACGCTCCGTTGTTGTGTCTACATATAACTATGTTTATATCATACGCATAGTGTGTTACGCGTATCACCTTTCGCACAGCCATTTACGAAGATTTTCCTTCGTTTAATTAAGCCTTTTCAGTGCCATTTTAAAAATAAGCCTTATGTTTTTTTTAACAAACCCTCTTTGGAGAGGCCGCCCTACCGTTTGCGAGGTTATTGAGCCATTTCTGAACAAGCGCCTTTCATAAATGAGAAAGGATAAATTGCTCCTATTGAGGAGACATTTTACACACAGAACGGGTTCTCATCAATAGGCACAGAGCGAAATGCACATGGTTGTGCTATCATTGTACATGAATTGTGAAGCCCTTAATTTGTTCACACTGAGCATGAAGCCAATCGAAAACGAGCAAATTTATTAAATGTCACCATTTCGTGTGTGTCCCACCCCATGCACACAGGAAAAGATTTGCGCTTCTTTGTCATTCCAACGTAAAAATGAATAGGTACCTACATCTTTGAGAATAAACAGAGTGTAATGCGGTAACTGGGAATATGTTCTTCCACAAAAGCAACATCTAGAAATTGATTGGACTACCTTTTAACAGCGTTGCGCAAGTAAAAAATTATGAACGGCAAGGAGAAATAAAATAAAAATAAAATAAAAGTAAAATAAAATAATAAAATAGTTATGTAGCTATAAAATTTTCCACAAAGCTGATCTGTAAGCACGTGTACAAGAGCTTCACTTATGAAACGAAAAAGCGGGAAATCTTCTGTGAAGGAGAAATACGTATATGTGTAGTACGTACACGCTGGGAAGCAAATAAGATGCCTATAATAATTTTGTTATTTTCTCCACTGAAGTGGCGAATTTGTGTTTATTTTTTTTTTTTGGCAATTGATAGCCCGGTGGAAAAAATAGGATGGGGCTAAAATGCTTGGAGAAATGTATGCATATCTGTGGATCTACCGTTTTTTTTTTTTTAAAGAAAAAATAGCTATTTTTTGACCCTTTTTCATACGATCAAAGGTGCAAACTATGTAAATACGCTTTCTGTCAGTAGAAGAATAGGCAGCACGCTTCCGCCCATGAAAGTAGGCGCGTGAACGCTCACCTACGTGTAATGGTACATTTATGCATAACAACTACATTGGGGCCATATCACAAAACTGCATGCCGTGGGATGGATTGCCCTGTTCCTTGCGGGGCGAAAATCGTCAGGAGGAGGGAACATCTTTGGAGGGCCCCTTTTTTTTTTTTTTTTTTGCTTTCACAGCATATGCTTCATTCGAACAAAAAAAATAAAAACAAAATAAACTCTTAACGATGTTGTTTTGTATAGAAAGGAAACCACCCCATTTTTGCTTAAACATTTGAGCGAGGACATCATGTTATGTGTTATATGCAAATTTTTTATCATGTAAAATGTAATTATACCCATTTTGAATACACCCCAAACAAAATGTTTATTTTTTTCGAATTTTATCCATACGGGAAATAAAGAAAAAAAAGGCGAGTGCAGAATGCAATATGAAAACATTGTGCCTTTATGTGGGCCCTACATAGGTGTACCGTAATGACGTACATATTTTATATGCATATAAATATATACTACGTAATGCCCTTCGAAGAAGCCGCCTCAGCTGGGACGGAACATCTGTAAATTAGTGAAAAAAAAGTACAAGGGAACTCCACAGTTTTGGCGATTTCATGTATTTATTCATCTTAAACTCACCAAAGAGAGATATTTAATTTTTTTTTTTTCTTCTTTTGAAGCCCCCCTGTACCATTTTGTAGAGCGTTTTAGCGTTTATTTTACAAATTTTATTTTTGCGCCTTATGTACAACTTTATATATACATGCAGCCTCACATGAGAAAGGAATTTTTTATTTCATAAAATATTACGTTACAGGAAACAATTTTACGAAAAGAAATAAGTGTTCACTGTTCACTTTTTTTTAAAATTACATGTAGTCCCTTTAACCAACATTTTGGTAGCCACATTGTTATGCATAAATGTATTTATACACAAATGCATGACCATTTATATTCACCCACTCCAACTCTTCCGCGTTTTTCATGAACCCCAAGGCAACATCCATATGCCAACGGAATAGATAAAATTGCACGTACATTATATATGCGTGTATGCTTCTTGGAACGTAGCCATCCGAATTGTAGATATCTTTTTTGTAGAAGCAAAAAAAAAAAAAAAAAAAAGTTAAAGGCCAAAAGTGTTAAGCTTCACGTAGGCACACCCCTTTGCGCAAACGGAATTAAAGCCTTTTCGCGAAGCAGTTTTCCTTGCAAATCTGCTGCCACTTTCACCTCTCCTACAAAAATAGAGCAGTTGACACGTAAGATTATTCAAACTGAATACACCGTTTAATACATATTGTATGTGTCCCACGGGATATGCCTACATTGAACGAAGCGACACAACCGTCACTGGTGCGGAGGCGCGCTCGTCGTAGTGTCTACAAAACTGTATGCTTCGCTTTGCGCGCCCATCGCTGGGGAGCAGACATATCCCGTTCGAATTCGTTCCTGATTTGTTTATCCTTTCGAGTGTTTGCATAGCACGCGTAGGGGTATATACCCCTTCTTATGCGTTGTATCTCTACACACATGTTGCGCATGCTCGTGCGTATTGTCCTCATCGCGTTACGTTATTTTTCCTCTTTTTCTTTTCCCCTTGCAGATCCCCGTAAAGATGGCATCGCTAAACAAGAAAGATATCGTGAAAATTTTGGAAAGATGTGTGAAGAATACCATTTTGAAGGATAAGAGTCGCCAAATATGCACAAGCAAGACTAACTTGAACAGAGCATCTGGAGACATAATAGGTATCGACTTAGGAACAACGAACAGTTGCGTTGCGATTATGGAAGGAAAGCAAGGAAAGGTGATTGAGAACGCAGAAGGGTTTAGAACAACCCCCTCCGTTGTAGCATTCACTAATGATAACCAAAGATTAGTTGGTATAGTGGCAAAGAGACAAGCAATAACAAACCCTGAAAATACAGTATATGCAACCAAAAGGTTTATAGGCAGAAAATTTGATGAAGATGCAACTAAGAAGGAGCAAAAGAATTTACCGTACAAAATTGTTAGAGCGCCAAATGGAGATGCATGGATAGAGGCCCAGGGGAAGAAATATTCCCCAAGTCAAATAGGAGCATGCGTTTTGGAAAAAATGAAAGAAACAGCTGAGAATTATTTGGGAAGGAAAGTACATCAAGCTGTTATCACAGTACCTGCTTACTTCAATGATTCACAAAGGCAAGCTACAAAAGATGCAGGAAAAATTGCCGGTTTGGATGTCCTTCGAATTATTAACGAGCCAACGGCAGCGGCCTTAGCATTTGGATTAGAAAAGAGCGACGGGAAGGTTATTGCCGTTTATGATTTAGGAGGTGGTACCTTTGACGTTTCCATTTTGGAAATTCTGGGAGGTGTTTTTGAAGTGAAGGCGACGAATGGAAATACGTCCCTAGGAGGGGAAGACTTCGATCAGAGAATATTAGAATATTTTATAGCAGAATTTAAGAAGAAAGAAAATATCGATTTGAAAAATGATAAGTTAGCGTTACAGAGGTTGAGGGAAGCAGCTGAAACGGCCAAAATTGAACTGTCCAGTAAGACGCAAACAGAAATTAATTTGCCTTTCATTACTGCGAACCAGACAGGACCAAAGCATTTACAAATTAAGTTGACTCGTGCAAAGTTGGAAGAGTTATGTCATGATTTGTTAAAAGGAACGATCGACCCATGTGAGAAATGCATCAAAGACGCAAATGTGAGGAAAGACGAAATTAACGAAATTATTCTAGTTGGTGGTATGACCAGAATGCCAAAGGTATCCGAGACCGTAAAGCAGATATTTCAAAATAATCCCTCCAAGAGTGTCAACCCTGACGAAGCAGTTGCGTTAGGTGCAGCCATCCAGGGAGGTGTATTAAAAGGAGAAATAAAAGATTTGCTGCTGCTAGATGTGATTCCCTTATCTCTAGGTATAGAAACCCTAGGTGGAGTCTTCACCAAATTGATCCACAGAAACACGACCATCCCGACGAAAAAGTCGCAGATATTTTCCACCGCAGCTGACAACCAAACACAGGTCAGTATCAAAGTGTTCCAAGGAGAAAGAGAAATGGCGTGCGATAATAAAATGTTAGGATCGTTCGATTTAGTGGGAATTCCCCCTGCACCTAGAGGAGTCCCCCAAATTGAAGTCACCTTCGATGTGGACGCAAACGCGATTATTAACATCTCCGCCATTGACAAAATGACGAACAAGAAGCAACAAATTACCATTCAGAGCAGTGGTGGGTTGAGCAAGGAAGAGATTGAGAAGATGGTCCAAGAGGCTGAACTGAACAGGGAAAAGGACCAACAGAAAAAGAATCTGACAGATTCCAAAAACGAAGCAGAGACGCTAATTTACAGCTCGGAAAAGCAGCTAGACGACTTCAAGGACAAAATTTCCGATGCTGACAAGGATGAGCTAAGACAGAGAATCACCACCCTGCGCGAGAAATTGTCAACTGAAGACCTGGATGGAATTAAGGACGCCACGAAGCAGCTGCAGGAGAAGTCCTGGGCAATTTCGCAGGAAATGTACAAGAACAACGCCTCCCAGGGCGCTCAGCAGGAGCAGCCCAAGAGCGAAAGCAAGACGGAGGAAAACAAGGACAACGCGTAGGGGCGCCCCGAGCGGCGGTTATGCGGTGAAGCGGTTAAGCGGTGAAGCGATGAAGCGGTGAAAGACAAAGTATAACACGCAGAACTGCGCCCAGAACGTGAAAACTCAAACCGTGTTGAAAAAAGGACCTCGCAACATCCAAGCGCGCCTCCATCCACCTCTCTTGTTTGTTGACAACCGAACGGTATATGTAGCGTTTTTCACTTGAATGTAAGCAGTGCGTGGGGGGCATATTTGCACCTGCTTCTTTTAGCCACGCGAAACCCAACTGAACACGTTTGGACGCGCACGTACCATTTTAAAATTAATCGATTGCCCCTCGTTTACCACGCCACGTGCGCTAAACTGATCCATCAGATTATTTTTAAAATGCAAAGGGGTTAAACATTTTATCCCTCCCTCTGGGGTACACCTTTTAAGCGATTTTTCCTATGTCCCCTTTTTTCCCGACAGGCCACAAAGTAAATTATATGTAAATATGTATGCATTTACTGCTTTGAAAGTGGAACACGAAAAAGCCCTGCCTTCCCATCTTGAAAGGGACAAAATTTCACATGTGTGTCTACGTGTATTTAAAATTGCATATGTATTACGGGGGCATACATCCGCGATGCGCCCACGTACATACCTATATATTTTTCTTAAATGTTTTAAGTTAAACGAACTGCATGTTTGCACTCGCTTGCGGGTAGCATGGGAATGTAGGTGCGTGGCCATTGGCACTTTAGCCTGCATCTGAGGGTACCCACATATGCATACATGTGTATGCAACGTGCGTATAATGTTTATACGCATGGAAGCGCCCCCTACGATGCGCAAAAAAGGCGCGCACCGCAAAAGCGCCAGTTCATGAGCTACACTTCTTTTTTTGCTTCAAGTTTTTTCCATACTTTTTAATTATAAGACTTGAATAATCTTAAATGAATAAATAAATCAAATTTTATAAAAAGAAAAAAAGAAAAAAAAATTTTGGAACGCTGTGATTTTGTAGGGCTATCGTGACCGTTTGGGCAAAGCGCGTCTTTACTATCCCCCCAATGGGCATCGTTTTAGCCCATGCAGGGAGAAGAATCGCTGCATCATCCTCCAGAAGAAGGGGCTTCACATGCATATGCAAAAATCGGTGGGAATATTCCTAGGTAGATATACACATGCGTAATGGTGTATCCAAACAAATAGGCATACCTGTCTGGTGGCAATTAATTGTGCCGTAGGAAAATTCTCACCGCCGGCCTGAATGTGTACTGCACAAGTGCGCGATGTCGTAACAGGTTGCTGGGTCCATTTGACGTCGTGCGCTTTTTACTTCCCCTTTTTAGCGGAAATTCGATTTGCCCCTTCCCAGTTGTTTTTTCCAAGATGGCTTTTCCAAAATTGCAGTGAATTTTCCCATTGAGGGAGGCGTCCCTTTTAAGAATAACTAGCACATTTTTTTGCTCATAACTACACGTACGCGTGTGTGTTCATGTAGGAAAACCATGTATGCGGTAAGGTCCACGAAAAAAAAAAAACACCGCTGAAGAGTGAAGCAGCACAAAAAATGCAACTTCGCAGTTACCCAAATGGGTTTGATAAAATCAATTGCGTTGAAGGAGGGAGATCTTCCTAGACTTTTTTTTTTTTTTTTTTTTTTTTGTTTTCCCAATTTGTGAGCACATCGCAAGGGTGGGAAAGTATAACCAAGATGGGCATCAAACCAAATAGGTCTACTTGTATGAACATAAAACAGAGAAGGGGGACATGCATCAATGTACAAATTATCACAACAATATAGAGGAATGAATTATTCACATGTGTGTGCAGTTTAAAGAACACTTCGTCTTCAAACAATTTTGCTTATCCTCCCTTTTTTGTTCCAATTTGTTGTGGCAAGTTCTCTGCGCTTCAATTCACAACTCTGAGTTGACTTCCCCCGTTCTGGTAAAACTAAACTTGGGGACCGTCTTCACCGTAAAGGGAACCAAATTGTCGACAGAAGATTTGCCCATCATCATTTGTGTAATGAAATTTTTGATGGACTGTTCAGAATAATTCCCCTTCAAAATGGAATAGACATTTTTCGAAAAGCTAATGGCAATAACAGTGGGGAAACCGAAAGTCAGGTTTAATTTCTGCACAATGTCTAGTTGGTCTCCTGCTTGAGTCCACAACAGAGTGACTGGTAACCTACTAACATCTTTAATGGCATTGGTCAGTATTTGCACATAGGACTTAAAATAACTGAGTTCAGTGTCTTCTTTGTTTGGTAGAATGGCTAAGAGACATACGTCTTTTTCGCAATATTCATCAAACACTTGTTGAGAAGTTAACTGAATTACTTCCTTTTTTTCTGAATAGTATTTTAAAAAAAATTGATACATGTCCTCTACCGTTCTAGAGTCGTTATATTCTACAGCACTATGTGATTTTTTCTTTCCTGAGGGGAATAACCTAAAAGATGGATAGTGCCTTATTTGATAAGTTTGCGCTGATCGCTGTTCCACTGTAGCGTCTATTTTCGCAATTCGTGCGTTCTTCAAATGTGCTACTTTTTTTGCTAGTTGGTCGAACATGGGGTGTATCGGTTTGCTGTGCCCACACCATGGTGCGTAGAAAAAGACAAACCAGACGTTCTCATCATCCTGTAACACATTGTTATCAAAATTGCCATCATTTAGTGTAATTACTTTGCCATCGTTTTTTTTCTTTCCTTTTTTCTTATAGGAGCTTTTATTCATATCATCGAGGTCGATATTTAGCTCTTTCAAACGGTGCTTTTTTATACTATCATATACAAAGGAAACCACTTCTTTTATTTTGTAATTCCCATCAAATTTCTCCATATCTTTTTTACTGTCCTTTGAGAAGAAAACGTGTATACTTGGGAAGGTTTCAATTTTGTACTGGTTAATTATATCTTCATTTTTTACGGCCAAAACTGTTATGTCGTCTTTTATCGTCTTGGCTAGGCTGGTGAAGTCGTTCGCAAAACTCCTGGAGGCTCTGCACCATGTTGCGTAAAATTCGACTAGGCAGACTTTTTTTGCACTTAGCAGCTCTTCGAACTCTTTGGGGCTCTCCACTGTTTTGATTTCCTTCACATCTGTGTACAAACCCAAGGCGTGCCTGGGACACAGGCCCGCCAGGAGCACCAGAGAGCAAATTAGGGGGCCCACGGGCTTCATCCTCGTTCGGGTACACGGTCGATCGCGGCGTCTAGCGCAGTGAGGAAGAGAAGCAGGGGGGGAAAGGAAAGGAAAAGAAAAGGAAAAGAATCGGAAAAGAATCGCAAAAGAATGGGAACGAAAAAGGAGCGGTGCTCACGGAGAAGTGACCCCTGAGCCGAAAAACGCCCTGATTTTTGCAACTTCCTACAAGTACGTAACTATGGCAGTTAACGAAGGGGGCTCCTTGGAGGAGGGCCAAAAGGGGAATGTAGAAATGGTTTAACAGTATACGCACGTAGGCACGTTTGGCAGGTGCTCTGCGGTGTTAGCTTAGAAATGAAAGAAAAAAGAGAAAACAAAATGAAGTGAAAGAAATAAAAAAAATAATAACCGTGCCATACACATTGAGAATGCGACCGATTGAGTGGGAACGGGCAACCCGGAGTGGCCGCAATTGTGAAGTGGAATTATTTTAGTGCTCCTTAATGATGCTACTAGCAGAGCCACTTTGTATAGTGCTCCCCATTGGCCTCTTCGTACCAGCAGCACCAATTTAACAGCCTCGATTTGTGGGACGCAGGAGAGTTTAACCAACTGGTAAGTAAAGAGTGACACTCTTAGGGAAAAAAAAAAAAGATTACAAACCGAAAATGGAACAGGAACCTTATGAGCAGTATACCAACGGGTGCAAGAAAAAAAAAAAAAAGAAAAAAAATGAAGGAGCCAGTATTCTATGCGCATATGTAAAGTAAAACAAGTACATGTGTTAATCCCTGCTTGGTAGAAATATCTGCATTCGCTTACATGTGCACACTATTGCAGAATTGGGGGGAACGCAAAGGAGCTTAAAAGGGAAGGACCCCCCACAAAAAAAAGGGGGCTACGAAAGCTTGGCATAATTTATGCCTAATTTTATTGGCAATATAATATCCTACTAACGCGCGCCCCCCAGGGGAGTAGAAGCCACCGATTAAAGGGCGTAATCATATGGTCTATTTTAAGAGGAACGCTATGTGGCCACTCTAAAAACACCAACGGGGAAACACTGACACAGGGGATGATTCGCAAAATAGTTACTTCTGCTTGGGCAAAAATACAGCTAATCCGTATGTGTGTCAATACGGGGGGAAGAGAAAACACCGCCCATGTGTAAGGATGGGTAAAATAAGCTACCAGAAGCTGTTCTGTCAGTACGCCGTTGTGTTAGTACGCTCTTGAGGATAAAAAATTGCGCGAATGTGTGCGTATATGGTGCCACCTGGAGAGTTGCCTTACACGGCGTTCTGTGGTGCAAAAGTCCTTCCATACGCTTAGGCATACGTAAATGCAAATCTTTGATCCCCGTGGAACGACTCACCCCCCTCGGCTTTCTCTGCTACATCCCTTTCAGCCACCAAATAATGAACGGCCAATGTTTCCAAAAAATTAGATTTCATATTGGTGCTCCATCTCCCATGAAAAAAAAAAAGAAAAATGACACAAGCCATGTTCCTGCAACCCCCCAAAGGGAGACGTAAAATTGGAAACACAATCCACACGCTATGTCAACATATTTGTAACAATTTGTTCGTATAAGCATGTGGAAGGGAAAAAAAAATTAAAAATAAATAAAAAAAAAAAAAATATAAAATATAAAAATAAACAAACAAATAAAGAGACCAATAAACAAACAAATAGCCCCCACAGTTGAACACTACACAATACACTCTGACTACTTTTCGCTAAAATGGAATAAAAAAAAAATTGAAGTTTTCATTTTTTGCGCTTCGTTCATGTGTCGTGCCTCCTACATGCGCGTTTCCCATTTCCGAAAGGGACTTGTCCCTCTGTTTTTGTACGATTGCGACGCCGCTTCGACATTTTTGCAAAAGATGTTCGAGATTGTTTTATGTTCCCTTTGGGCTAAGTACCCATTATGCAAAATGCAACAAAACATCGTCTATGCGAACATCGTGCTGTTTATGAGTGTAAATAGGCATAATTGCGCAATGTAAAGAGTTCTTTTCCTTTTCAGATGAGATAATTGTGATAACTCTGCGCCTCTTTAAAAACGGTGCTGCGCTACAAGCTCTGTTCAGGAAATTATCCTGCGTTTTGATTGCCCCCCCTCAGTCATAACTTATCGGAAGAGTGACGCGAAAATGAAAAAATTTCCCTGAAAATGGAACTTAAAAAGGAAAAGGCGCTATAGATGCGCAGCGTATATACACGTACATATGCGAATGCACGTATGTTTAACTAATCCCGACAAGGTTAAGAAAAAAATGTAAAAAAAAACGTGTCGAAGGAAGAAAAAAATTAAACCACAGTTAAAGCCAAAGTTGAAACCAGCGTTGAAACCAAAGTTAACCTCATTTTGCCATTCGCATTTGCCTTACATGTAATTAATGCCTAGTTGTTTGCCGCTACCGTGTCAGGTAAATTCATTTTTGAATACCCGGGCGCAAAGCGAAGGCGTACTTTTTCCCCGTCATTTTTCAAACATGTATGGTTATTCTTGGTTATGCCAATTTTTAAGCGAGTGGACTGGCGAGTTTAATTTCTTTGCCAACCAGAGAAGTTCCTCCGGTGAATAGCGCTGCTTCGGCAGGTGAATATTTTTTTTTTGCATTTCTGCAACTTTGCAGCGTGGCAACTCTGCAACTTTACAAGACCATTTTTTCTACATTTCCAGTGACCGCTTTATGAGGAAATTTTATCTCCTCAGAACGTATGCACTTATAATACACTGCGGCTTGGGGAAGAGTACCAATTTT
The DNA here is from genome assembly GCF_000524495.1 of Plasmodium inui San Antonio 1. Classification (NCBI taxonomy): domain Eukaryota; phylum Apicomplexa; class Aconoidasida; order Haemosporida; family Plasmodiidae; genus Plasmodium; species Plasmodium inui. The sequence goes on from NW_008481842.1 coordinate 300,887, forward strand.
TTCGGGGCCGTGACCCCACAGAGCGTAAATTTGAAGAATTACACCCGAACCAGGAATAGACCATTCCCGTTAATTGAGAACAACTTAACCGAAGGGGGAGCGAATAGTAGGGAACGCATGAATACTCCTCCCCGCGACCAGAAAAAGGTATCGGCGTCTTCCTGCAGATAGGTTATACCGACCTGGCCAACCGCACAACAATAACAATAACAACTTGGAGACTCTTCCCCTCCACCCCCACGTAGGGTGACGCGCATCAGATAAATGGATAAGTTTAAAAAATGCAAAAGGAAAAATTTGGGGAGTTTGAAGAAGACGAAGAGTTTTCTTAAAAAAAAAAAAGACCGCTCGGATGTGAGTAGTAGTGGGAGAAGCGCGACGAAGGACTTCATCACAAATGTAATTATAAAATATGTGAACCAGAGGAAATATGAAAAGCAGAAAAATGGAGCCAACGTGGGAAATGAACACTACAGGGAATTTTTTGCAGACGAAAATGCAAGCGAAATATTAAAGGAACGATTGTTTGGAAAAAAAGAAATTAGAGAAATAGATATCCTTAAAAATTGCCTCCTTTTTAATGAAAAGAATGAACTTCTCCAAAAAATAAGTTACACAATTCTGTATGATGTTATAAAAAAATGCATAGACCACGAACATGTGTTGATGAAGGTGGAAGAATTAGGATTCACAGCTGAAAATATAAGAGACAAAAATGACGAAAATGTGAACATATGCTCCAAGTACAAAGCTGAGCTTTTTTTTGTGTACATATATAAAAATTTAAAAGCTATAAAAATTACCAGAAATTTTCAATTGCTATGTAAATTTATGAGTGTCATCAAATTCGTGACGAGTATAATGCCCTATATGTACAAGGTAAAATTTCTATTTTCATTTTGCTCCATTTTTAATATATACCAGAAGGAGTGCGAGAACAGCAAGCTACAGCCAACGATGTTGGGCATAACCAAAAGGGGGGGTTACAAGCAGGGCGACAAGGGAGCCACACAGAATGACACCCTTTTTGTCCATTCGGATGAGGAAGACCAATTTTTCCATCTCTTTTTTGAGCTCCTGAATGAGTTAATAAATTTGGGTGAGAATTATAACACATACGATGTTCACTACCAGATGTTTAACTTCTTCGTCTTGAGGTGGATTTTAGTCTACTTCCAGAATAAGCACTCGTTTTTTGCGAAGGGAAAGATGGTGCATTCTTTGGCCAAGGTGAAGTACGTCATGTTGTTATTCACCCTGTTAAAGAGGCTACACGAAAGTGCAAATGGTATGGAGGATCGGGAGAGGAAGCTCCGCGACGGAGGGGGAAACGCTCTGAGTGGGACCCACATGGGGATGAATAATAAAAGCGCAGAGGTAGACTATGCGATTTACAACCAGCCTGAGGAGGAAAATACAAATCAGCTTCTCTTTCGAGAAGAGCAGCCGGCCTTGTTTAAACACGGAACGGCCCACCCAAGTGAAGGAACCCTTTTAGACGTGCTACACCAAGATGAGAACTTAAAAAATGAGAAAATAAAAAGTAAAAAAGTCGAAATAAAGACCATGTTGGAAAGCTTTTACGATAAGGTGGATTTGCGCGTGGAAAGGAGGTTGGAAGAAGTGAAGGACACTATGAATACTCTGACGCAGAGTGTATTTATGACGGCATACAACTTAATTAGCAGCATGCACATTGTGCATAGACATATCGCTTTGCTGCATTTTTCTTTTAATTTTTTAAAAATGAATGTTTTTGAATATTCCTACTTTATCATTTTTAATGCATTCCAATTGCTTAACAAATTGTTAACGGTCCAAAATTTTGCAATTCATCCGATGATCTTTTTGGCTACCCAAGAAGTTTTCACCTTTTACGAAAACGTTGTCATTCATTTGTACAAGGGAAAAAGTGACTCTCAGGAGGAGTTTTATCAATTTTTCGAAAAGTTCAATTCCAAGCACAGTGGAGTCTATTCAGCCATTTTAAAAAGAATTTGGAGCTTGTACATGCTCATCATTTCGGATGAATATGTCACAAAAGAGAAAGAAGGGAACCCCACTGAAGAGAAGACCCATTTTATTCTTAACAAGGTGGAAGAACAACCAGGAACACCAGAAGATACCAGGAAATTAACAACTATGTTAAGAATCAGTGATTTGGATTTCCCAACAGAGTACAAAATTATCATCCTCAAATCTGCAGATGAGACATACAGAAATTGCCTAACGAATTGTCTCTCTAAGATATTTCGCATACTAGGCTTCAGTACCTTTTTCGAAGAATATTTTTTTTTCTCCAGCAGGGAGTTGCTGTCTAAGGATGTGTTCATACTTAACCGAGTTCTAAAAGATACCAACAAAACGTACCATGGAGGGAATTTCAAATTTCTGATGAATTTTTTCTACCCTTTACTTATGCATTTCATCGATTTGTACGAAAAGGAAGAAGAGTACAGCATTAAGAAGAAGTGCTTTTTAAGTTATATAAAAAATGTACTGATCCATTTCTCGCGGGCATTAAATGACTGCATCAATTTGTACTACTTCGTCTCTACCAACGTCCAAGACTTCTACATATTAGTGACCAAGTTTACCAACTGTAACGACTTCCACTTGCTGCCACTGTTTGTTAACTTTTTCGAAAATTTTTATCTGTCCACGCTGAAGGCTAACGGCGAAGGAGCGCAATGGTCTCCCCATGGTGCAGATTATCACAAAGAGAGGAAAGACGTTAAATGCAAATATAGCCTCTTAAATTTAAAGAAGAATAATTTCTTCTTAAATCACGTTTCGGACAACTTGCTGAAAATATTTTTGCCAAGATTTATATCCATCGTGACGTCTCATTATGAGCAGAAGTTTGCCAGCGTTGGTTTGCAGTCGAGCGTAGATAGCACCAGTGTATCAATGGTCATTGAAAGTTTTTCAAATTTGCTACACGTTTCTTTACATTTTTCTTCCGACGCAAATTTGAGTGAAGTGTTAAATCTCCTCGAACAGGTTATCCTGAGGAACGAAATTGAGAAGGAAATTTATTCCCTCATTAGCATAATCATTGTGCTGAAAATTTTAACTCCATTTTTTACATATGAGGAGCTCACCCTCTGCTCTTTGTATTATCAGAAGTTGCTGCATTTGGTGGCCGAACTGGTCAATAGGAAAATGTCCATAACGGGCTCAATTATCGGCTTGAGGGGGAGAAAGGCGGACAGAGGGGGTCGCCCACAAGTGGAAAAACGTACAGGAGGAGGCAATCACCCATTGAGAGGAGCAGAACTCAATTGTTGCGCCAACCGCATCAGTGGAAATACAAATGCACAGTTTGAACTTTCACCCCAGGTGAATCGAGAAATGTGTTCAACTGCAACGGACAGTCAAAATGGCCTCGCCACGCTGAGCAATAATGGAAACCATGGAAACTTGATGGAGATTGACTGCGTTAGCGCCCCCTTTGACGACGCGCCCCAGGTGAAGGCTACCCACAGTGAAGGCATCACCACCCCTGCGCGTAGCAAGATAGGGGGAAATTCCAAGAACACCCCACGAAGGGGCAGAAGGGACCAAAATGGTATCGCCAAAAAGGGAAAAATTAAAGGCCTCATTAAGAAGGAAAAGCGAAAAAACGACTCAGCAAAGAAGGAAAAGGCAAGAAGAACAAGAATTACGAAAGAGTTAAAAATCGACATCGAAAAGTACAAATTTGTGAGGATCCTCATATATGACAATGTTGCGGCGCTGTTTAAATATTTCGGTAATATATTTTCAAAAAAAAATAACTCCAGTGGTGGGCTCAGCCGAAATATCGGCTGCACGGCCAGTGGGACATGCGAGGGGGTACCAAGTGGCAAGCACCACATGAGCAAAAACGAAATGCTCATCCTTAGCAACATATATATGGACGGCAGAGTGGTCCAGAGCAAACTTCCCGCCATGATGACCAAGGAGAATATCCTCCCCTTTTTCGACAACCTGGACAATTATAATATAAATAAATATATTAAAAAGTTTTATGTGTACTTAAATGGACTGACGTTTTATCTAAAAGAAGGGAAACTTCTCGATAGGGATTACTGCCACGACTTATTTTTTGAAATTCTGCCCATCATAATGAAGGCCTTATTTTATATCAACAAAAAGTTTACCACCAAGCTGAGGAGAAATAGCCTATTCGAACACATAATCCATTTGGGGTCATCAAATTTGAAAACATTATTTCTCCACGTGACGCCGGGTTTGTTGGTGGAAGAAGCCAGTTCCAAGAAGATAGCCGTCTACCTGCTCTACTTGCTTGTAAGAAGATACAAAATTGAGTATGGGGACCAGGTGCAGTTATTTAGTGTTTGCGTGTCCCTATCAAATAGTAGTGAAAAGAGCCTGTTAAAAATTTTCTTAAAATTTTTGCTAACATGTGTAAAACACTTTAGAAAAGACGTTATCCTGGGGAACATGACCGAGCTCATGAATCTTCTTAATACCATTGCACAAATGAAGAGGGGAGTTAACTACCTCGTTGAGAAATTTCTATATCGATTATACCCCTTTGTAAGCGAATCGGATGTAGTAACTGAACAGAAGGAGAAACCATACGATGTAATTATGCCTTATTTATCCAAGGCGAATAGGAAAATATTCAACAAAATGGTACAGAAGAAAGGGCTCAGCGGTACTGGAAATAGGAGCGATAGAAGCAATGATGATGATGGTGCTGCTTTGGCGGATGGTGTGCGTGGAAGGGGAATGACTCACCATCAGAGAAGACACAAACTGAAAAGCAAAAGTGAGAACACAGCGGCGACCTCATCAGAGGAAGGGTCATCCGTCATGTCTTATGCCATGTCGGAAGATGATGCACTGTCCGAATCGAGCGGATCAGATACCTACAACGATAGTGCGCCCGAGCAGGGAGCGCTGCTCCGGAACAAAGGAAGAAACAAACGCGGGAAAAAAAATACCAACCAGGTGAACAGGCGTAATATGAAGGGAAAAAATCAGAACCGCAATTTAACCACCTTTTTCGATAATTTAAAAAGCATGCGAGGACAGAAGGAGACGAGCTATATCAAAACCACCGTGCATGACATTCTGCAGAGCCAAAATAAAAGAAAAAAAAAAAAACAGAAAGGGAAAGAGGAAGAGACCAATGTCAAAATTAACAAACACGTAAGTGATGTACTGAACAACTTGGGAACCTCCCTTTTTAAGAACAAAGCAAAGTTTAACATCCCCTTTTCGAATGAAAAGGAAATAAACGACCTCTTTGGTGAACAGTATTTCGTGAAGCGAGGTTTGAGGAAGGAAAAGAAAAGGGCAAGCGCAGGAGGAAGTCAGCCTGGCCACCGTAAATCCGACTATGACCATAGCGATGGTGATGAAGACGAGGGGGATGACGCTAATGTAGAAGTAGGCCTGGATGGAAAGATAATTATCCACCCTGCAAATGTAAATGCGCAAAATACAAGAAATAAAAAGAAAGACGATATGATTAGCAGAAAGTATAACCCCGTCAATGAGAAGCAAAACATGCACGCCAAACTGAAGTTACACAACAAATCGAGAAATAAAAAAAAAACGAACAACTTTGTCACGGCAGATAAGAAGGCATACATATCCAAGAAGGGGAAGGGGGACATTATCAAAAGGGACAAACTACTTCCGTACTCGTATGTTGAGTTGAAGCCAATTATGACCAAAGACAAATTTAGGACCAAAACGCTCCACGCATTTCGATCAATTAAAAATAATTCCAAAAGAAGAGCGAGGAAGGGGAAGAAGTGAAGGGTGTCGCAGCTGTGTCTGTGCAGTGGGCCGCGTAAATGCGGTTACGCCTTTTTTATGTGCATTTTTCGCGCCCACGCGGTTGGGCCCTACGGAAGGAGGGCTACACCTAATTAACCTTGTTGCTAAAGCTGGAGGGGTGAATAAAATTGGGACGTCGCTTTTTACACCCGTCCGTCGCTCCCCTAGCTATGCTCGACACCTGGACCTACCAAACTTGCTGCTCATTTTCACCATCACCCTTTTTGTTCTATTGCCTTTGTACACTACCGCTCACTATTATTTTCCATTCTACACATTTTTGCCACTCATGCTTGTGGTATTTTTTTTTTGACCTCTATGCATTCCCGTTTTCAACCCTTGAGATAGTGAAAACTGTTTGTGAAAAGGAGGAAAATTTTTATTTTATGAGTGAAAAGGGTGAACGCAAAATTTTTCCTCTTATCCACTGTCGCACAATTTGAAAATAAAAACTGAAGTAAAAATTCGTTCTCTTTTTTTTTTTTTAAAGCATTTTGTTTGCAACGAATGTATGGACTGTCTCATCGGGGAAAACGTGACCAACTGACACACTAAGTTGCGCCAGAAGGCAGCATAGAAAGCGCCAAAATCGGAGAAGGGTTCATGGGGCGTAGAAATAAAGTTCGTGCGTGGATGAAGCCGTGCATGTATGCGACCAAGCGTGTATGCACCGCGCGGCAATTTTGTGGTACTAGCAAATTGCACTTGAATGTTAAGCGGATTTTTCTGTCCTGCCATGTTGCAATTGTTTGTTCGCATGCTTGCTTTTTCGCCTTTTTTACCCTTTTGGTCACTTTTTCTTTTTTCACTTGTTTGCCGTTTCCCCCCTTTTTTTTCCTTTTTTTTTTTCCATCATTGCGCGCGTCCGTTTTTAACACCAAGGGGGAAAATTGCCCAAAACGCTGGGGTTTTACGCGGAAAAAGGGTGAAATCGGGTAAAGGATACATTCTCCTCCTGTAGGGAAGCGCGAAAAGTGTATCGCGACGTAAAGGAGATCCACGTCACGCAAAGCAGGACAACGCAGCGTAAAGTAACGTACTGCAGACGCGGATGTGCACACTGCCCAGTGGGACGAATTGACCAAACAAGCAAACCACTTGGGACAGCCAAAAAGGGGTTATACACTCCCCCAAAATACCCACCAAGGAATAACGCGAAGCACATGGCGTAACCACTACTTCTCATGTAATATGAGTCTACTGGACGCGCTTATCCCGTACCCAGTTGTAATTACAAGTGCACGCGTGAGAATTAGAAGCCCCCAGAAGGGAAGGTCGGTAAGGTGTATCTCCTAACAAAGGTAAACCCTACAGGAATTTGCCATTACCAGTCGATTGAGGAGTTTTTTTCCCCTAATTCTGCGAATGCAGGGATGCTTCTTGTGCATATCTACACGTACGGGCATGTAATAATTTCAATGCCCCTTCATGTGTGCATTTACTTTTACAAAATTGTGAAAACGTGTAACCAAATGAGAAAATGCTGAAAAGGGCACTTGCTGAAAATACGGGGGGGTGTAACCATCCCCCCCAGAAGGCGAGGTCAAAATCTGTTTCCATCTTCTCATTTTTTAAAAAAAAAAAGAAAGAAAAAAGCAATTCCAATGAGAGCGTGATTTCCACAAGCAACGACTCTTTTGAACTCCCCCCCGGACAAGGGAACAAAAAGGAACGGAACGGTGAAGGCGGAAGGGAAAAACAAAATATGATGGACGAAGAATCGGCGACAGAAAATAGAAAGGCAAAATTCAAAAACAACACCACAAACACTGCACATAGCGAATACACACAAAATTACAAGGAATGTCAAGTGATGAAGAATTCTCATTTAAAAAAAAAAAGAGAAAGTTTTTTCCAAAAGATTAATATATTGCAAAAATTTAGAAATTACAAAAAAAGAAATGCCACCGGTACATTTCACGCGGGTCATAACGCAAGCTCTGCATCAGCTAATGATGAAGACAGGGAGGAAGAAACAAGCAACTTAGACAAAAAGGGAAGTTGCGCCGATGTGGACTACACAAAAATGTACACCAGTTTGAAGAGGAAGAACAACAACAACAGCAACAAAAGCTACAGCATAGAAGACGAAATAAACAGTTTGAAGCACAAGGCTCAAATGCTGCGAAATAACATTTATTTTAATGGGAAAAAAAAAGCGGATAAAGGAAAGCTAATCCATAAACATCTTAACTGCAGTAGTGAAATTATCCGTAATGCAGACGAGAGAGATTCTTCTTCCTGTGAGGTAAACTCCCTATTAACAAATTTTAAAATGAAGAGCAACAAATTGAAATGTGATGAAGGGGACTCAGTAGACCAAATGGGCAACTCGGGTAGGGTGCAAAAGGTGGAAAGAGAATACATCTTTGATAGGAGCTCGGACGTGGAAGTATGGGACGAGGGGGGTTTAAGTGATCAGGGGAAAAGTGTCCAAGGGCACAACACAGACGAGCAACAGGGACTCAACTCCAACAGCAATGTGATAGATTTTAACGAATACCTGTACGGGGAAAAGAGGGAAGATGAGGCCTATTTGACTGAATCCAGAGGGGCGGAAAGTGGAACTAGTGAGGGGAAAGTTTCCCGAAACGTTGACGGAAGCCGTGAAGGCAGCAAACTAGGTAGACGAAGCAAACGCGATGGTTGCCACAACGGTGACCGCAATATGGATCGCAGCGTATGGCACACCCAGGAGGAGCTCAAACGAACAAGTGAATTCTCCTTCTCAAGTTTCTCAAAAAGTAAAGGCGAACTGGTGCGAAACGTACAGTCAAAAATAAACGATAATGGGAGAACGATCAATAACTACGTTATGTATAGTAACAATAGGGGTGGTGCCAATTTAAAGCCTCATAGCAGAACGGAGGCGACAACTACCCAAGAGGGGGAAAAATTAACTAGCAGAGAAATAATAACTATCAGTCAGTATGATAAACAAACGACGAATGAAGACATACACAAAGGGTGCACTATATCGAAAGGGCACAACGATGACCATCACGAACAAGGGAAGAACGCATTAGAATGTATTCCCATCGATAGGGAAGAGAATTTGGCACAAAAGGAAATAATAATTAAGTTAATGTATAATAATAATGGGATTTATTTTAACCAAGATGACAATGGGACAGGAGGCGTTCCTTCAGCACGTGCCAACACGGCTAAGGTCCCGTCATATGATAAAGTGAATTCCCGTGTGTATGGAAGCAAATCTGTAAACGTAAGCCGAAGTGGAAGCACAATTTTGCATCCCCTTCGGCAGCAAGGCACATATGAGAAGATGACGAATCAGAAAAATGGTAACAATGAATTTGTTAACGTATCCAATGAAGATGCGCATAAAAAGTTTAGCAGTCCAGAAGCTAGTAGGGGGTATTACTGGGGAGGTAAATCTCAAGGCAGTGTACCAAGAGGGGATACGCATTCTTTGGGGAACCCCCAGAATAAGTGCAGCAACGGAAATGAGAAAGGAGAAAAAGAAAAAAAAAAACACCAAAATGGCACAACAGATGAAGGAATCGAAGAAGGGAAAAAAGACAACATAATCAATAAGTACCTTCTTGACCCGTTATATAATTTATTTGTTCAGCCCAAGGAAGAAGCGGATGACCCACACCTTCGGAACAATAATATTAGTTTGCCACCCCCACGAGCTGGAAGGAACTACACCAGCGAATTGCAAAAGACGTACAGAGCGTTGTATGATATATATGATGGATCGTATGCAGGTGGTGTGCAACACAAAGCACATCCAAAAACAGACGGCAGTATGAACGTGGTGGACCGCTCGTTCAGTCGAAATGGGGACGGCAACACAGGAGTGACATCCCCCGTGGAAAGTACGGGAATTCCCCTGGATAACCAAATTGATGGGAGCAGAATATATATGTGTCCCCTAAGTAGGAGCAAGTCCATGAATAAAGAAAATGCGCCACCCTTTGAGCATATTCAAAAGGAGGCATATAATTTGAGCGTCAAGGATACCCACCATGGTTACCTAAATAAGGCTAGTTTGTATGATACACATTTTAATACGTTTCATTTGAAGAAGAAAAGAAGAGAACCAACGTTCAGGAGAGGAGGCAATGGCAACTTCCTCAGCATGAGTGGACTTGCAAATTGTTATAATAGCCCCATTAAAAATATGTGCACCTTTCTGGAACACAATTTTGTGAGAGGAAGCTACTACCCCCGCCAAGAATGCCTCGCCAGTAAGTTTAAGGGCAGAAGCTACACCTCTTGTAAAGGGAACCAAGGGTGTAGCGGATCCCCAATCGGGGGGCAGCAAAGTGGCATCATGAAAAAGTCATGTACATTTCATGGGTATCAAAATGACCTGCACAAGGATGGACAACCATATGGGTACCGGGGGACCCCACCCGCGATGACCCCTGTAGTAACTCCTATGGTGAACCCTGTAATGACCCCTATCGTAACAGGCATGGAAAAACCCAAAATCATCCCTGTAACACCCCCCAAGGAGCACACATTGCACAACTGCGGAACGTACTGCCCCGACGTCGGCGGAAAATCCCACCCCCCGGTGAACCAAAACTGCAACGCAAATAATGTCGTAAATAGCTTCGTAAGAAATGCGAACCCCGTTATGTTCCCCCAAAGGAACCCAATTAATGTAGGAAGTTCCTTTCCAAGCAAATGGGTTGCCAATAACTGGAGGCAAACCAGCACGAATGTTGGACACGCCGAACAGGTTAGCAGGGGAGGCCCCTATGCACAGAATAACAAACAGGTGCGAAGCAAAAATATGAGAAATTGTACCCCTTTTCAGTGTATGACATACGGAGATGGCAGACCAAGTAGCAGCAGAAACGACTACATGAGTAGAAATTTCTACACCCCGGTGGAGAGATTGAAAAATGAAAAATTGAGAAGACTACAGAGCTATTCATCCAAGTCGAAGCCGCCAGTGTGCCTTTCAAAAAGCGAAGGGCATGGGGAAATACAGCCAAACATGTTCCATGGGGATAAAAACGGTGGTGTCATGAAACGGGCAATGAGTTTAAACCCAGCGAGGTCTTCTTCTGCCCACCTCGCCGCGTTGGACATATATCAAGAGTGCTACGTACAAAATGAGGGAGCACATGGGGGAGCACATGGCGGTGTAAATGGAAACAGAAATGACAACAACCTGGGAGGAAGCCATAACTATATGGACAGCTGCAGAGTAGACGGTGCACACACGCGTGACGCCACTAGCAGTACTGGTAGCAGCTCATGCGATAAAAAAATTTTAGAGCATGAGGGCATAGAACCCCCGTTTATTGGTCGCCATAGCAGTGTTAATGATGGTGGTAATGCACCACGGGGTATCTGCCAATTAAGGGAGAACAAGCTAACCTTTTTTAGAAGCAGCTCATCCAATGACACCATTCGTGAGAATTACCCAATTGAGGGCCCGAAGTTTGAGGGAAAGGACAAGATGGACTATCCCCCAGTTAGCCATTCAAATAACGATGACGATATTGAGCTTTATGCTGTTAGTCTGGAACAGGACGGAGAAAACAGTGTATCTGAGGTGGATCATGAAAATGGCGAAGCTGTTACTTTCGATAAGGACCTCTATGCGAATTTCACAAATGAGGAGGCTCACCAAAGGAATGACAAAAGCGGTCATCAGAGTAGCATTGAAAAGGTGGTCAGTTGTGATGGGAACTGGGACACTCCATCGGTTTATTTCACCTATGAGGGGGAAGAGCCCTTATGGACTGTCCACAACTCTAATGTGAAAAATAATCCCTTTGAGGATCAATACAGCTGCGAGAATGGCACTAACATTTCGGATTTTCTGGCGGAGAAGAGACCAGAAAAGATTAACGACCATCCTATTCCCACCGTCATGCGGCACAATTTTTGGAGAAAAGAAGAAAGGAGAAGTGGAAACAGTTTACCTTCCCCAGTGGAGGATTATCTGCAGAGTTATGCCAACTACAGTGAGGAAAAGAAAATACTTAACGGTAAGGTGAAGGAGACGAAATGGACGCACTCCAGTGATGATAAAGAAAATGACAGTGCTTCGTATGCCCGTACCAAATGTGATGGGGGACCTAAAACGGAAGAAGCACTCCATAAGCAAAATTACAATCCAGAGGGGAGAAATATCAAGTTGAAAAAATTAACAAATAAGAAAACTTCGCCAAAGGGGAAGGTGAACCCTAATTCGAGCAATAGTAAAATAAGGCCAAGTGACAAAAGAACATGTGAAGAAATGACGAAGAAAAAAGGCGTCGTGAAAAAGGTCAGCACTGCGCTAGGTACAAGTTTGAAAAGGAAAAAAAAAGATCCCCCAAGTGGAGCGCCAAATGGAAGTAAAATGATCAGACAAGTCATTCCAATGGGGGAGGCACCACCAAGTGTCTCCCCCTCAAAGAGGAAAAAAATTGAACCCACGTCTAAAAGCTCAAACGGTGCCCACGGATGTGAAACTGCAAAACATTATAACATAGTAAACACCGTGGAGGAATCTGTGCAGGTTAATTACAACATAGGGGAAAATAAAATTAACTACAGAAAGGAAAGCATCGTAAGTTCCAGCAACGCGGTATGCAGTGTGAACAAATTAGAAGATGAAGCGATGAAAATGAGGACGACGAAAAGGGTTGGACAAATCAAAAATAGAAATAAAGATAAAAATCCCAGAAGGGGTGAAACTTACTCCAGTACATCCATTCAACGGGAAGACTGTAACTTTGTGGGGTCTTTTTCGAATAGGTACGATCCACTGTGGGCAGACGGCACCTTCGTCGGGTCCTTTTCTAGCATGTCTATCAAAAGGGAAAACTGTAGTATTGAAAAGCGTTACGCCTACTTGGGTGAGCCCCCTTCGGATGGAAATGGAGCCCCACGGGTTGGGAGCTTCTCCAGAAGGACAGCCAGGGCAAGGGACGGTGTAAAGAAGGTGAAAAAGATAAAAAAAAAAAATCGAAATTTTTCCGAGGAAAAGCAAGAAAAAAAGGCTACTACAATTTCGTCCACCTGCGTGCAGGTTAAAAAAAACGAAAGTGCAGAAAAGAAAAAAAAAAAAAAAAGAAAAAACACCAGTACGAAACGGAGAAGCGAATTAGCCATCGACTTCGCCAGCACGGGGGAGGAAAATTCAAGAGTAAGGAGGGAACCTCTCTGGGGCCCAAAGGAGAATACGGAAAAGGAAAGAGAAAGGGAAAAGGGAAACTCAGTTAACGCCCTTATCAAGAGCAACCGAATGATGCTGCAGATGGAGAGTGCAAACAGTAACTCCATGTTAAAGGAAAGACTGTATGATGAAAAAGGGGATTTACTAAATAGCGAAAGGGATACGTACATCTCACGCAAAACGGACATGGCGCAAACATCGCCAAAAGATACCTTCTACGAACAAGTTAAACAAATGAATCATATATTAAGCAATAAGAACAACAGCCATTTTTTAAATCGAATAAATTTAAACCACCTAATAGCAATTGAAAAAACATTTATCAATACCAATGTGTACATTAACAAACAGGTAATTACCCTCAGCACCAGGAGTACAAAGGGGGGGACAACCAAAAGGGGAAGTAGTCCACATGATGGCATTCTCTATGACGACAATTTCAGCATCGTCTACTTAGAACAAGATATTATTTACTTAAAGAAAATTTTTTTAAAAAAAATCCTGTCTATATTGTTAAGTCACGCGTCCTCATTTAGAGAAATCAAAATAACTATTCTGCTGTTATATTTTTTTGTTTCCTTGGAGGAAGGCAGGGTTATATCTCCCAGTCTGTACCCCCTCAGCCTAATTAACTCTTTAATACAAAAGTTTAACTTGAAAGTACGCAAGAAGTTAAAACGGGGTGGTGAAGTTGAAGGTCCCCCGCCTAACAGTTTTGCTTCGGTGGCTGCAGATGGTTACTACCACAAGGCGGGCGCACAGAGCGATGCATCGAAAAAGGGGCCCTTCGACTGTCTCTTCATTTGCGACGGGAAGAACTACCTATGCGTGAATGATAACTCGCTGCCCGGGAAAACGTGCAGAACCAAAATTAAGCTCAACAACCTCATTGGGTATTATCACTATATCAACTTAAACAGATTGACGTACTACCTCGAGAGGGCCAGCAGCGCTTGCGGCAGGGAGACAAAATAAAGAGCCCCACGAGATCGGTGTGCTGCTCTGGTACGACGCCGCTTGGCGACCAGTATTTTTCGTTTCCCCACCCCTTTTTTGGCACCGTTTCTTTCGCACCCTTTTCTTATCTTTCCCGTAAAAGGAAGTTGCAACCATATGTGCACATGCACCGTGCGATTGGCGGTCCACGGGAAAAAAAAACAAAATGATGTGCCACCAGTGGGTACTGAATGGACACACTGGGCACATGGATGAAGGGGGGAGAAGTTTCTAAATAAGCAGGGTCTAATTCGATCGATTAATTTTTTTCCTAATTTTCTTATTTACGTGGGCGCACTGTTAAGGGGAGGGATGGGGGAAGGATTCCCTTGGGCGACTTTCCACCATTTGCCGTGTTTTCCCAATTGTCTGTTCCTCCAATTGGCTGCTCCTAAACGAGCTCACATGGACGCGCCGACCCTCATGTCTTCCTGCTTCGGAACACGCCCTTCTTCATTCCCCACGAGTTATGCTCCCCCTTCTTAACTCGCTGCATGCCGTACGTTTTGTTTAAATTGTACTTTAGCATTAAGCCAAACTTGGTATCCAGATAGTTCGTCTGCATGGGTGAGAAAGGTGGGGTGTAAGGAGTGTTTAGTTTGTACAGTTGCCTCCTCAAAAGGGAGTGCGTCGAGTGTACAACTGCACCAGGCATGTGCACATGGTAACATGCACATACGTGTAGATTGAAATGTAAAAAAAAAAATAAAAAAATAATAATAATAAAAATAATAGAAAAAAAATAATAAAAAGGCAGAACCTTGTCCAATTTCTCCTCCATTTTCTTAAATCCCTCCTTAATCTTATCCATACTGGCTTGCTGCAAGGGGAAAAAAAATGTCAACACGTTCTACTTGGTACACATATCTGTTAGGCATAAAGGAAGGCACTCATTGCATTAATGGCATTAATCGCATTTCTCGCGGCGTATCGTATTCCCCACTGACGCACGCTTTTATATATGTTTCCCCTTTTCTGTGATTACCAATATTTTGAAGTCCAGATAATTTAGGAACATCAATGGCCTCTTGGCAAAATCACACACGCAGAGTACCGTCTCTGACGGGATTTTTTCATTATTGGGGTTCAGCTACGGAGGGGAATCGAACATGGGGGAGGGAAGTGTAACATGGGGTCAAACTACAAACATGGAGAACTGCCTGGCAAACATAACGGTGACTCAAATAAGCCCCCACAATCAGAAAAACGGTATCAGAATCATATGGGGAAGAATGATGAGGAATTTTACCAGTGGCTTGACCGTGTTGGACACTTCGTTGTCAAAATTGGGGTCCCTCTTAAATGCGTTGAAGATGAAAAATTGTTTCCCATACGGTTCAATCTGCGAATCCATCGGAAAGAAGAAATAAATATAAAAAGTTGACAAAAAATGGAAGAGAGACATCCAATGAGGTTATTTTCTCCTACCGGGTGTATAGCCGAGCATTCCTGAGGGGGCCAATTGAATCTTCTCATTCGGTTGTAAATCAGCTCTACAAGGAGGTAGGGGCGAAAAGCAGATAAATCTGTACAATGCATATATACGTGCACATTTATATGCACAACAGCGACAAGGCGATTTTCCCCCCTGTGGCAACCCACAAAAGGGTTTTCTTTTCCCCATTTTAGAGGAATTTCCAAAGTGCTGCACAGAAATTTATTCTCACTTTTATGCGCGTTCAAACGAAAGGCGTTGTGTCTGACCCCCGTTGCATTTTTGATAGATGACATTTTTTGTTTTTATTCAATGGTCGATTTTTTTTTTATTTGAAGGGACCCCTATAAAAAAGCGGTGGCTCATTTTTGGTGTCCCTTCAGACAAACATGAAATGATATTGCTTCTCTTTTTCGTAGCAAGCATGGATGTGTGGAATACGTGGGGCAAAAGATTCCTGCGCTGATTAACTCTGACGATGGCCCATACGTGTATTAAGACAGTGGGGTTGAGAGGACTCACATAATGGAACACCTAGCCATGAAAACGGATTCGTACAATTAATATCCCAGAGGTGATACACAGAGTCATGGACTTAACAGAACGAAAAAAAAAAAAAAAAAAAATGAATG
>NW_008481842.1:317344-335045 GCF_000524495.1 Plasmodium inui San Antonio 1
AACATGGGCACTATCTTGGAGTACTCTTCAACTGCCCCCACACTATTTCATCCTTGCAACAATTTGTTGAATTAAATGAACAGTGTGGAGCTAAGAAATTGATACATATGTCTGCCCCTCGGCTAACTCGCGCATGGCATTTTATTTTGCTACCTATGCGTTTAATTATGCATCCCATGTGCTTGAGTAGTTTTTCATTTTTCTGCGTTTCTAAGCATAGCCGTGCGCGTACTGTCATTTGTGAAGCGATCATGAGAGTTGTGTCGATACATCGGAATTATCATTGTTCTTTTATTTTGTTTGATTTGATCTTATTTTGTTTTATTGCTTGATATGACCCTGCTTGTACCTTCTTAGCGCATCTTTAGCCCCCTTTCACCGTTGTAAAGGGACCTTCATGCCCTTCCCAAACCTCACAGAAGATACTTATGACAGGTTTAGAAGTGCGTATGTAAGCTAATGCTTATGCGAAGGAGAACTTGTCATGCGCCTTGATGCACACCAACTGATCGCAGTTGGGACCCCCTAGAGACTATGCTTTTCATCTCACAGAGGACGACCAAGTAGCAGGCATCTCGGCCAATAAATGGTGACACCCCGTTTAATATGGTGGCTCTCCTTTAAATCACTTCATTTTAACAGGCATGGTGAAAATAAAGGAATTTAACAAATTTTTTTGCTTCCGCGTAACTATCGCCCAGTTGTGGGTATTCATGTTTCTCATGCTGTAGAGTAGTATACTTACCTGTGCTTCTGTGTGGTTATGTGTTATTCGGTGTGTGCTTGTAAACTTCCCCCTTTGTCCGTGTTGTGAATCTCCTGTGGTGGTTTGCCGTTCTTAATTGTCTTCCCGTGGAGCATTTTTCTTCGCTCCACTGCGAAGCTCAGGGGGCCACCATCACAGATCACAGTACACATCACCGCACACATCACTACACATTCACATTACGGATAACCAGATGCGCCACTTGTCACACATGGCCCATCGATTGAACCCCAATTTTGTGAAAAAGGAGACGCGGAAAATCGTACGCCTCCTTCAGAGACACAACATGTAAGGGAGGAGTGGGGGAACTCTCATTCGGTGCAAATAAATAATAGTGAACATATGCACACGTCTATACCGACGTGGACACATACACGCACTGGAACACGCATACCTTAACGAACATGAGAGAAAGGAAACAGAAGAAGAGCGAGCGAAGCAAAATATGTATGACAACTTCTTGGAGAAAATAAGTTTCGCTTCAGTTAATTTACTATCGAAGCTAAACTTTGGAGACAACAAAGAGGACCGAAAAAAATTAAAGGGCATAAAAAAGGCTAAAAAAAATGTGACGACACTTCCGTTGCTATTAAGAATAGAAGATGACACAAAGAGGAAAAAAAAAAAAACATTTCAGGACACCTACAAAAAGGAACAGCCATTTTTGTATTTGCTCAAGAAAAACAAATACTCTCAAATCAAATTTCTTCTTAATGACATTGTTAAGACCTATACTGAGAGACAATTTCTGAGCGACTTGTCTTTGAATTTTTTGTGCAAGCTAGTTAGGAAGGAAAAATGTGCCAACAGTTTGAGTCCACGCGATGCCCACACGCTGCTGCTCATTTTGAGTCGGGAGTTTTTGGCCAGGCATGGTGGCGAGGCGGCCGCCACGAGTGGTGCTGTGCATTACAATGTGAGAGATGGTGGGCATGGCGATTTCAAAGGGGTCGGTGACCACTGGGAGGATCCCCCCCTGGAAAACCACCGAGACGCGAAAATTTTAAAAACCAGCTGCTACTTGTTGCGACACCTATTTTTGAACAGGGAGGGGAGCGATATGGTGGACGACACCTTTGCGATTCTCTTTTTAACAAAACTGAATTATCTGATGGACAGAAAAAACGACCTTGGGAGGAAAGATCTTAGGCATAACTACAGCTTTTATTTCTACGTCCTCCTCCTTTACTACTACCTATATGTGTACAACAACACGAAGAAGATGGTGTTGTTCCCCGGAGGGAGGATTTTTAGATACTCATTCGGGGGCACCAATGAGATGGCACTGATTCATAAAAAGTACGACTCTGTGAAAGACAGCTCCATGTACAATATGAAGAGGTATGGAATCTACACAGGGACTAACAACATTGTTGACACAGATGAAGATAAAAAAAAAACGAAGGATTATTTCAAAAAAAAGACGTATGCACATTTCTTAAAAGACAACTATTCCATAAATTTTGACTGCTTAAAGGAGAATATGCATCTCTTCTTCAAATTTAATGATATGTTGAATGTACATTTTATCACACACATGGACAAACTGAAAGTTTTACAATTGACTTCTCATGAGTGTGTTCTGAGAAGGAAGTCTCACTTGATGAGCGAATCGGTGAACAATTATTTGATGCTATGTCTTCGGCTTCTTTTTAAATTGAATAGTAAACGGGAGGGAGATAAATACACCCAAGCGGAATGCAATAATGGTGTGCCGACCAACAGTAACGGAAATGCGAGGGGTGGAGAAAAGAACGACGCGCATCTTTTCACATCAGAAAAGGAAAAAAATAAACGAAGAAGAGTGCCAACCAATTTATTATTAACAAATATTAACAACAAAAAGAAGAACCAAAAAAATAAGTTACTTTTAACCGAACTGTTGTACCAAGCAATTGACTATGTGACGTTAAATGAGGAGATGCCTCCGTGCAGCCGCAAACGGAATAACAACATTATTGAAGATGGACTGAGCGAAATAGTTAATTGCCTTGAGAAAAAATTTAAACTCAAGTACGTAGGAAGCACAAAGGACGTGGACTACCTCTCACAAAGTGAAAGCAAAAAAAAATCCAAAAATGAAAAAAATGCTGACAGTGAAGAGAACATCCTATTTAACATCATCAACATAGACAACAAATTGAAAAATAAAAATAACTTAAACGTAGAGACTTTGCTAAAGAAGATAAATGATCTTCTCAACATCGGGAATGACCCGTCTGTCTACGTCGACTCAGGGCTTCACATTATAATCAGGAATATGTGCCTCAACAGGCTGAACTCGCTAAACGTAGATTTGCTCTTCCTCATAAATTTGTACTCGAACAATAATTTTAAAAATAAGTTTTTTCATTACGATTGGAAGTTGGCGACTTCGCCGTGGGTTAGCGAAAACGCCCGAAGGAGTGACTACCCATCCGAGCATCGCGAAAATGGCAGCGGGGGTGTCGCCCAAGACACGCCCATGGGCGCTCCGAATGAAGCTGAAAAAAGTGGGCAAACAGCAACAGAAGAGGGTGAGAAGCCCGATAGCCTTCCTTCGGTAAGCCTCCCATCCCCGAATCTTCCATCCATGAGCCTTCCATCCTTGAACCTCCCATCCCTGAATCTTCCATCCATGAGCCTCCCATCCATGAACCTCTCCGCCCTGTACACCCCGCTGACCAAGAAAGCGGAGGACGACTCCTTCAAAGCAGAAGCAAAAAAAAAATCTCAGACCATGGCAAAAAGGAAAGATAAGCACATCTATGGAGAGCTGTCACTATGCTTAAAAATCATTGCAAACAGTTTCGCCTACAAAGATCTTTGCTTCAGTTCCTTCTCGATCTTATATTTTATGTATAAAAATTTACTAGACAATATAATGAGGGTATCTTTTAATTTTACGTACTTTATTAGTACGGAGTTTTTTTTTTTCAATGACAGTATGAATTTTCTCTCGCTTGCAAATTTGAAAAGGGACCTAATACCAAGTTCAGTCTACTTTGACAGCATAAGAGCATTTACCAACATCAAATCGCACTATAGGTATTTCCTTGGGTTGATCACAAAGGGAGCGCAGAAGGAAGAGGTCAAGAGTTGGAAGCAGATTCCAGTTCTCTTGTCCAGTTTGACGGGTGACACGGGGAAAGATGTACACAGCGGTGGAGAAGCATACAGAGGTGGAGACTCAAACAAAGGTGAAGAAGAAAATCCCCCGGCGGAACACCAAAGAGTGAAAAAAAAAAGAAAGAGAGAAGGTACAGTGCGCGGGCAGGGCAGGGGAATAATCCATCAACCGTGGCTCACCCCGTTCGATCTATTTTTGGACAGCGTGGATAATCTGCTGAAGGATACCATGGTGGATCAGAAACTAAATTCGAAGGAGTTCCTATGTGAATGCCCGACTCACCAAACTTCCTATTTGGCGAAGAAGAAGAAGAAAAAAAAAATGCTCCTAGATGAGCATATGTACTTGATTAGCAGTTACAATCATCATTTTTATAATTTGCACCATCGATTCTTTCCAATCTATACGTATTCCACAATGTGTCACATACACAGGAAAAAGGGAAAGGACCCTGGGGAGGCAAAACCAGGGAAGAGGGAAAAAATGGGGAACCACACGATCGAAGCCAATGTAGCGGCAAAGCCGTCACCCAGAAGGAAAAAGAAGAAGGTGGACATAGTGATGGTGCACGGGCTAAGGGGAAACGCCTTCCGAACATGGAGGTTGTCCAACCTGTACCATAACAGCCCCAATTATCGCTTCTATTACCGAAATGACAATTTGAAAAGGTACGAGAAGGGCCTTATGAACACACAGACGCGCAGTAGTGACAGTGCGAACGAGACTGATGATAGCACAGATGAGAGCAAACATTACATGTGGTCCTTCCTCGATATAAACGGACAAAAGGAAAACAGAGATTACAGCCAATCACTCAGTGGACGCCTATCCTCGGAGAGAAATGAGCTGAAAGAAAAAGATGACGAACTTTTTAGTGCCATAAATAACAACACAGACAAATTTAAAGAAAATCAAAACGTCTTTGTTTTTGACGAATCAAGTAAGGAAATAAGGAAGTGCATAAAGATACGAAATAGCTTTCGCTTTGTGGCAAGAGAGGATTTAATACGCACGCTGCTATTAAATTATAAGTATAATCAAAACGTCTTTTCCGTTTATACGGACACCCGAATTATTAACAAAAATATTTTTAAGTCCATTTTTTTGAATAAGAATAAATTGAAAAATGATCTGGATCTTTACAGCGATTTGCTGTCCTACCTGTTGTGGCCCGTTTATTTAGTGTACCCTCGGAGCAAACGTTCGAATATTTTCATTTTTAACTATCACTCCCCGGTCTCCCCTGATGGGAGCTACTACGTCAAGCGGGGTCGCCAGAAGGGGGGGAGGGACTCGGCGACGCGAGACAAGCTGCAGAAAAGGGACAGCAGAGAGCAGGGAAGTGGCGTAGAATGCGTAGCGGGAAGAAGCGTAGAAACAAACGAGGAAAGCTACACAGAAAGAAACGCCGAAAGAAACGCAGAAGGAAGCACAGAAAGAAGTGCAGAAACGCACCGAGTGGGACTTCTCAACAGCTCGATTAACGGAGAAGATAAGGAGTCGGACAGCCACGGGTATATGTTTTCCCAGTTCAGCTCACTTAATTCCCTATTTACGAAAAAGGAGGAAAACCAAAAACAGTCTTTTAACAAAAAAAAATATTTCTACACAGACAGAATGAATCTGGAGGAGTTGTCCATTTTTCTTTTAAAAAAATTAAAAGGCATAAACTTAGGAAGGCATAATGACATTATATTTATTGGTCATTCCATGGGGGGGTTATTAACACAGTACGTATTGCTAAAAAATGATGACATTCTGAGGAAGACCAAATTTGTGTTTTTTTACGCTTCTCCCCATTTTGGTTCCCCCCTTTCCTCGACCGCTTTTTTATTCAAAAAATTTTTATCGCCCTATGTTTATCAGCTCAATAACTACGATTCGACTCTGAGCAACTTGCAGTATTCCTTTCGAGAAAGAATAAAGAACTCAAACATCAAGGTTTATTCCTTCTCGGAGTCGGAGAAAACGCCCTTGCCGTTTATAGGTATGAATATGTACATGGGGGTACAGAACCTCGATATATGAAGCTCTGCACACCCAAGGGTGGGTAAGAACCTCTCCCCCCCAGAAAAAAAAAAAAAAAAAAAAAAGGTGACTCTTCAGGTACACACATGCAGTCATTTTCTCCCCCCCCCACTCTGCAGGTGTCCACACAATGATCGTCCCAAGCGTCAGCTCCTATTTGAACTACTCCAAAATGTTTACAATCATCAAGGACTGCGATCATCTCGAATTAAGTAAGTTAAATAGCGAGGATGACGTAAAGTACCATTATTTGAATAGGGCAATAAGGGAGGTACTGCGGGCGAAATAGGAAGGAGAGGTACACCCACTTTTCCATCACTTGTTAATACGCATGTTAGTGCGCCCACTTTTCCCAGTTGTCTGCAGAATTGACGACTGCACGTTTTCAAATCGCCCCCTTCTTGCATCACGAATTTATCCTTCTTTGAGCCCCTCTTAATTTATCCATTTTATATAATTTTTTTTTTTTTTTTTTTTTTTTTTTTGTGTAAACATTTAAAAGGTTTATTAAATGATTTGTCTTAAAATTTCTCCTGTTTTTAAATGTTCTGCATCTTATTTTCCCTCTCAATAATCCCATTTTTTTTTATAAAGAAAACGCCATTTTGGTGTTCTCCACTTGGGACATTTTTCCCCTTGCCATTTTTTTTTTTTGTGGCATTTATTTTAACTTTTAAGAATGATTTGGCCAATTCTTCTTTCTTTCGATGATATTTCATGGGGGGCAAAATGTCGGCACCGGCTCCTCCCTTTTCACTTCTCCCTTATGATTTCCTCTGTTCCACATAACGGGTGTATGCGCAGGGCGCAGTACTTGCTCGGTGAACACACTATTTGTTGATAGCCCCCTGGGCAGAGCGCGCTCTTCTCATGCGTGCGTTGAATAACATATGTATGTGCACCTGGTTAGACGGCGTGGGGGGGGGAAATTAGGATCACACACTATCCTTATTTTCACGATGTGTTAGTCGTTCCCCTGTGGGAAGAGCACCTAGTTGATGAGGCCCACAGCCGGGTGTTATCTTTCTCTGCGGCTTTTTCAGCAAAAGTGGCGACACTGGCAGCGGAGATCCCCAGCTAAACATCAACGTCAACATAAATGTCATGTTAAACGTTACGTGCGTGTAAACGCTCCCTGCGTGCGGCACCTTTCGGGTGTTGGCGCTCCATAATAAAATGCCCTCTGGTTCGCCGCTTAGCACTTACTGCTTATCCGCGTTGTGTAAAGGCGACTCTGCTCCGTGCACTTTACGGTTGTGTTGATATGCCGTTGATACATGCATTGTACCTGGATTGTATGGAAACAAGGGGCGGGGAGAAATCCAAAAAATGTTCACCTCACATTGGGCGTATCAGCAACAGGGCCTTCATATGAATAATACAAAAGGGGTAAGGATAAATGCACCAAAAAAGGGATGATAAAATAAACACGCACACAAAATGAAAGGAGTTTCCATGTGGGGAAAAGGGAAAAAACTCCTTCGCAAATATGATTATCAGGTTACGGGCGCATCTTATCAAAAGGTCACACAAAACGGATGGAACAGAAACGAATTTAATTAGAAAAAGAACGTTACAAATAAGGTACAGGACGAGAGCAATTTTTTTTTCGAAAAAAGGCAGTAATTTGATACGGTCATACGAATGCCCCCCTTTTTTTTTTTTTTCACACTTCACGTGTGGAGATTCTTCCCAATCTAATTTACACTTTTTTTCAGGAATGGAGAGACCGGGAAAATCGATACGAGGAAAACGGGGATAGACTCGTCTCACACGTAGGGCTGTATCTATGCGCATATCCATATGCTGGGCCCATGCTTCAAAAATGACCCTGCAAAAGATGTATAGTTTGGGAGGAACAAATATGCTTTAATTCACTATTCTTCACTGCTGAAATTCTGCAGGAGATTGCAAAGGGGATTGTTGAGCTGCCTCATCTCCCTCTTCTTCTTCTCCTTCTTCTGTTGATGCATTTTTTGTAGGATCATCAAATGCAGATTCATCCTGGCACATGTCATTTGCATTGTTTCCATCTTTGTTAGGCCTATTTTGGTACTCCTCGCTGTCCAAGAGGCTATCCCTGTGGGGTGCACGGTTACCACTCTGCCCCTCCTCCGTATCCTTGCTGTTGTAAGGCGAGCCATAGTTCATGCTAGCGTTGTAGGGATATTGATTATTGACGTAGCTTTGGTCATTAGTGTAGCTCCCGTTGTACACACCGCTTTGGTTACCGTTATAGTGCTGGTCTCCGCCATACGGTTGGACGTCGATATAGACCTGTCCTGCGCTATACAGTTGGCCGCCTCTGTACAATTGACCACCGCTAAACTGTTCCACATCGCCATAGTAATGGTTGCTGCTATAATGGGGAGCCGAGCCATACGGTTGGACGCTGTCACAATGGGGGCTGATGTTATAGGGGTTCACACTATTATAGGGTTGCACAGTCTCATGGGGGTATACACCATCATAGGGGTATGCACCACCATAAGAGTATTCACCATCATAGGTGTATAGACCGTCATAAGGGTAGTTGCTGCTGTGATGGTAGCTGATGCTGTAGGGGTAGCTACTATAGGGGTAGATAACGTACGCGCTGTTGCTGGTGTTGTAGGGGTGGCTGTTATTGCTGTACGCGTTCCTGCCACTATTGTATTTGTAGTTGCTGTAGGGGTGCTGGTACATGTAAATCTGGTTGCTATAGTATGCCTGATTGTGGCCATAAGCCGGATGGTTTGCATAAACGTGGTTACTGTAAACCTGGTTGGTACAGACCTGATTCGTGTAAACGGGGTTGTTGTAATTCCTGTAGTTTTTAAAATGAGCATTGTTGGTTCTCCTTTCATAATTTCTGTGTGAGCTGTAGGGCAGGTGGGGGTTTCTTTTTCTTTTCTCCCTGCCGCCGTTTTGGGAAACTTGCGTTTCGTGTAGGTTTGGGTTTTCCCCGTCGGAGTCGCTACCACCATTTTGGCCCCTACGATCCATTAGGCCGCTGCCACCATTTCGGCTGCTACAATCAATTTGGTCTCTTCCCCCATTTTGGATGCTACTGCCCGATGGGCCGCCACCGATGTTATCGCCACTCAGGTCATTCTCGTCGCTCACACCGTGCGCACTATTGTTGTTTCCGCTTAACGAATGAACAGTTGGATCCCATCTGTTATTAAGTGCCATGTTCCATGCGGACGAAGATACACTGTTCCCATTCTGCACACAATTATCATTCGTATTTGACTTTGTGACAGAGCTTCTGTGGTGGCTACTACCCCCTGCGACATTATACGAGGTCCCATTTCTTTCCTGCCTGTTATTGTTCCCTTGTGCGTTAGCATGTTGGTTTTCACCGGAGTGCATGTTAGCCGCGTTGATTCCCACATTTTGGATATTCAAAAAATTCTTCCTGTGCTGGTTTGAGCATGGATGCGATTTCGCCGATCTGTTATGTGTCTGATTGGTCGATCGCAGGGTTATGGGTGGCACGGCACCTAAGATGGATTGGCCGTTCGCAGCCTCTGCGCTCGTGGAGTGGTGTGCTCGGTTGTTACGGGCGTTGGGCGCATCAGTCGTGTTTGCCGCTTGCTTTTCTCCTCTACATCCTTCCGCGGTTGTTCCTCCAACTTGCGCCGAAATGGACAACTCCGCCGGCAGGACGCGTGTCTGGCTAGCCATGTTCACGCTGTTCAGCTCGACATTCAAATAACTATAGCAGTTGTTTCGGTTCGAGTAAACATTACTTACATTGTAGTTGTAATAACTAAAGTTATTCACCAGCGTGTTCAAGGGATATACGGGGGGTCCATACAACATATCGTTCCTTGTATTTCCGTTGCTCTTATCATAGTTTTGCTTTGTTCTATGGGCACCACTGTTGCAGACGTTGCTGTAAGTTTCTCTAGGTCTAGGTAGAACATTCTGCATGTGGAGTGAATTATTCACGTGATTGTGGTTTGTATGGGAACATCTGGATGCGTTTTCAAAATTTTGATCTGATGGATTCTGCTCAGGTGTACTGTACGTGTTGTTAAATGAGCGCTGTGAATTTTTGCAGGGGAAATTTCTATGCAGGTTGTCATTGCAGTTCTTGTCTTCTCCTCTTGTCTTTACTCTACCGTTCGTCATCTGTTCTTTCGATTCGGTGTGATCTCCATTTTTGCTGAGATCTCCAACTTTGTTGTGGTCGCTAAGTTGGCTGTGTTCTCCCTGTGTGTCCCCCTTCTTTTCCCTTGCCTCTGGGGCGTTGCCTCTGCCGGAACCATTACCGCCGATCACGCCGTCGTCCTGCATGCCTTCGTTTTTGATTAGTTCCCCGCCGCTGCTCAAATTGTGTCTATCACAGTTTCCATAAGATGCCACGTTCCCGCCGACCCCATAGTTCGCGACGCTTCTGTAATGGTCCACCCCCTGCAAATTCTTTGCGTACCTACTTGCCATGTTAATTTTCTTATATCTGCAATTAAAATTCTTTGGGCCGTAGTTGTTATATGTGCTCGCCGTGGGGTACCTAGCCAATTTGCTCAAGACGGGATTCTTTTTCCGGTCGTTATCCTTTGCGTCCTTATTATTCCCGCTGTTCATCTTTCCGTCGTTCTCCCTTCCAACCTTGTCCTTTCTGTACTGATTCTTCAACATAAAAATGGGGTTCCTCTGGATGTCATTTCCATTTTCCTTGAAATTTCTAAATGAGTCATATCTTTCCCCTTCCCTTGGGCAATTATTTCCGTATCGTCTCTGCATGATGCTTTCTCCACTGTTCACCATCTTCAAACAATTATCCATCTCATTCGTGGGTCTGGTGCACCTGTATTCGTTTAGCGTTGGGCGTTCTTGTTCCTGGTCGTGGTATCTTTGTTTTTCGTTTCCTCCTCTGCCATTCGCATCCTCATCGCCATTCTCGGCACGATCCACATTGCCGTCCTCGTTTTTATCCCCTTCAAAGCTGCGTCGTGTCTCACTTCGCCTTGCTTGCGGATCTGCTTCTACCAAGGCATTCCCTATCTCAACGCTTTCATACTTTTTGTTGTCTTCCTTTTCTATGTCCACTTCGAACAGGGCAATCCCTTTGCTTTCATTCGCCATGTGGCCATTGTTTTCGTCCTCTGCTTGTCCGCGCCTCTCTCCCTGACAGTTCTGGTTACACCCCCCATAGGACTTATTTGGGCTTCTATTCCCACACGACTGGACCTCTCCCTCGCTGCTACTTCTCCCAATAGACATGTACTGACTGCTACTTCGCTCACTGGGCGTGTACTGGCTGCTGTTATCCAGAACCTCAGCGAAAGTTCCGTCCTTCTTTTCCCCTCCACTGGTTTCTTCTCTCAGCATTTTGTAATCACCATCATTGATATCACCGATATACGATGCCTTTCCAACAGGATGCTGTTCCTCATTCGGGTCCAACTCGATTTCTTCATTCTCCATTTCTACAGATTCTCTTCTGTGAGCCAAATTTTGATTCTTCTCGGAAAGGGGCTCATCACCCGGCGAGGTACATTTTCTTTCCTTTTGGTTTTCCGCTCTTTGTTCTGGTTTGCTCGCCTCGCTTTCCCCGTTTCCTCTTTCATTTCCTGTTCCATTTCCTATGTTGTTTCCCATGCTTCTCTCCACCAGATTGCCCCTCTGTTCCTTTTTCGCATTTCCGGCACACTCCAAGCTGATACTACTGGTCGTGCCCCAAACTGTGTGATGTAAATTTGGTGTGTCCTCATGGGATGCATTCTCCTGGTCTGCCTCTTGTCTCGCTTCTGTCTTGAAATTTTGTTCCTCCCCTGGAGCTTCCCTCTTATCGCAATAATTCGCATCGCACACGTTTGCACTGCTACCATTCCTGTTCTTTGCTCCATCTGATTTTTCCTTCCTCTCGCAAACGGTGAGCACTGCATGAATTTCCTTCTCCTGGTTCGTACAGCTCTGAGAAGCACTGACATGGTAGACCTGGGTAGTTTCGCCCGTACTATCTCTTTTTTCTGGTCTCCACATTTGGTCGGGAATGACAGCTCTCTTATCTGCAGAGGTCGTTGGCGCATTTGAATTCTCATCATTGGGGGTGGCCACACGAGTGTCCCTATGATACCTACTTCTGTTGCTGAACTCGCTGTTGAACACGTTGCTGACTCCGTTGTGGCCGTTCGTTTGATTCCAATTGTTCCAGTCACTCCTGTCGACATTCTCCTTTCTGCTTCTTCCACTGAGCATGTTCAAAATGTACTGAGGACATTCCCCCTTATTCTTCAAATCATGGAATATGAATTTTGTGCTGATCTTACTTTTTGGAGAAATTTTTTCAAGTTCCGTTTTTCTGTAGTTTCTTTGTCTCAGTTCTGCCTGTCCATGTGCATGTCTACATTTGTCTCCAGACGGACATGTACCTTCCTTGTCAAAATATTTACACAGCTTTGTTTTAAAATAATCCGGTGTTGCCCTCAATTCTCCCTCCCCATGTGCAAACACACAATTGGCATTTCTGCATTCATTTCTCAACCACAGCTGGCAAATTTTTGTCTTCATTAAATTCATACAACTTCGTAAAGTATCAGCTAAGTGTGCATATGAGCAGTTGTCTCCTTTTTGACACAGTCCTTTTTTTAAAAATGGACACAGCTTTATTCTGTAATACTGGTCGTGTATCTTTTCTTTCCCTTTGATGTAGTAGCGATCCTTTGGATAGGCTCCATTTCTTATGCCTTGTTCTTTGTTACCCAGGGGGTGAACATAAGGGGGCACTATTTGATGATGTTGCACATTTGCAGTGTTCATAGGGAGGTCCTTTTCGGATCGTCCACTTTGTGGAATAAACGAAATGTGTATCTGTGCTTTGTTTGAATAGCCGGACAGCTGCTGCTCTTTGTATTCTACCTCCTCCTCTTGATATTCGACCTGCTGCTTCTGCGGGTGATAGGAGTGATGGTTGCCTAATCCATCTGGGGGAGGGACTATGTTCACATACCCATAGTTGCTACAATCGCTGTTGTTGTTTGCACTGCTGTTACCACCATTGACGACACTGTTAGTTTCTGCACTTGATTGGTACATATTCCTCCCGTCCATATGATCTGCACATTTCTTTTCATACGGAGAGTACTTATCAAAACTGGGGATGATGTTGCTATTCTTCATAATCCTCTGATTGAAGAAGTTTGGCTCGAAATAGGGTCTTTTAACATACACAGGGTTATTTTCTCCACTGTCTACATTTCCTGTTTCCTTTCTATCCATGTTGCTCGCGCAACAGCTAGTATACCTTTCCATGTAATGCCCATTATAGGTACTCTCTATGACGTCATTCTTTTCCCTACCTGCACATTTTAGAAGTTTTCTATTTCTAAGGATACTATTTTCTTTCCTCTCATCATCGTGGGAACACCCCTGATCCTGCGCGTCGTTTTGTTCTTCTCGTTTAATCTGCTCATTTGAAGAAGTGGCCAATTTGGTCTGTTCTCGCCTGATGTAAGTTCTGCTGGTCTTTTGGTCTACATTACTAGCGATGCTGCAACTGGAGGGGGTTTCATTCGAGAGGTTCCCTTGGTGATGTTCGGAGTTTGTTCCATTTGGGATGCCCTGCGTAGCGGCATTTTGTGTAGAGGCATGCTGATTGGTTAATCTCTCTCTTTGTCTCTTTCCTTTCCTTGCGCTTTTCCCCTCGTCTTGCCTCTTTCCTTTCCTCTCGCCTTGTCGCTCAGGCTTCAGCTCCAGACCTCGTCCACCCCCCTTCCCTATGGGTGGCTCCCTTTCTGACAACTCCGCGGCAACCATTCCTTTCATTTTTCCCTTGGAGATTTTCCCCAAATCGTCCTTAACTTTATTTTCTTCTTCATTAATTTTTTTCAAGTTGGTTTTCTTTTTATTCTTCTCAAACGCAGTGTGTTGCTTGTTTTGGGCACGACTACCCGGGTTGTTTTCAGTGGACAATCGCGCTTCTTTACCTACATTAGATTCTTCTGCGTTCACCATTTCGTAGTTTCCTTCTTGGTCATTTGTTTTTTCTGGATGCGCCATACTGGGATTACTATTTTTGTCCGAGGTCTCCTCAGCTATGATGTTTTTTTTTTGAGTCAAAACCGTTTGACTTCCGTTTAGGCGTAAAATGGAGCACCGGTACGTGTGCGCAGGTTTCTGTGCGTGTAGGTAAGTTTCTCTCTATGATTGTGTATGCGTGTGTGTCTGTGTCCATGCACGAAATTTGGCCTTGCTTTGGTTGCGGAACGGGGTTACAGCTCAGATATGCACGGTGCACGCACGGGTATGTTATGTATATATGTATGTGTACACATATATATGTACGCGTATGTGTTTGCTCACACGCATAGGAGAAGGGGTAGGCGGGACAAAAATTCTCACACAGGCGAATCCTGAAAGGGCTTACAGTTAACCCTGTGCATAAATCTGGGGATTAACGTTGAAGAGAGAGAAAAAAAAAAAGGATAAATATGGACTACAGTGGTTGTATCAACACCTAACGGGTTTCCTAAATTGTTCTTTTAATTTTCTATATTTCTAATAACAAAATGGCGAATACAAGAATTTAAAAGGTTATCAAAAAAAAAAAACGAGCATGAAATATACGTACTAATACTCTACTATTGCGCTGGCAGGTATACATGTGTGTGCCTCCAACCATACACACATGCAGATACTAATACATACAGTAATACATGCATTAATATACG
This sequence comes from Plasmodium inui San Antonio 1, assembly GCF_000524495.1. NCBI lineage: Eukaryota > Apicomplexa > Aconoidasida > Haemosporida > Plasmodiidae > Plasmodium > Plasmodium inui. Next base: position 331,911 of record NW_008481842.1, read on the forward strand.
CGCCCCGTTCCCCTGTTTTTGTCTTCTCACTGCTTTGTTTTGCGCGATGGCGATTAAAACCACGACGTGCGCCTATAGTACATAAATACAGAAAACAAGCAACAAAATTAATCGAAAGGATCTTGTCCCCCCTGAAAAATGAACAAGGAAAAAAAAAAGAATGCACACACGTATGCACGAGCACGATACAACTAATTGCAAGAGGCCCCTTCTTTCAAGCACGACAAAACGTAAGCCCCGAAGTGTCTAGACATACGTACATGGATGCGAACATACGCACATATCAATGTCCGCAAAACGCAGTGGCTACCTCGTGGCAACGTCGTGGCAGTATCACAGAAAAAGCGGAAATATCTCTCTGGGGAGGGGCTCTCCAGCTAGTTATTTCTTCGAGATTCGAAAGTGAAATTCAAATACTCGAGGTGAAAAGAAGCTCATATATGCGGTGATACGCTTACAGGGGGGGAGGAGGGTTTACAAAAATTGATGCCCAAAGGGTTAGAGTCACAAAAAATTTGATACGCGCAAGCAGTGCTTGTCCCTCTTCGACAATACAACTGCACCTTTGTCGCTCCTTTCCAGTGATGTCGTAAAATGGATTATAAACGTAGGTATCTATATGTGTATCTATGTTTTCATATACGGAATCGCCTAAACACGTAAAATGGTTGTGTAATTACAAATGCAGATGTCAAACAGATGTGCGTCAGGCTTGTTCTGGGGTGAGACTTCTAAAAATTTTAGCATGACAGGGAATGTGAACAACGTGTACGCATAAAAGGGAGGATCAGCTTCTTTTTTCTTTTTTCTTTTCTTTTTTTTTTTTTATCTTTATGTATGTAATGCGAAAATCTGTACTATGCTCTTTAATTTCAATATATCTCTTGTCGTCTATGTGGATCACCCTGTTCAGAGTACATTAAACATGTGACTTCAAACTCATCAGTGGGTGGGCCTATGCAAGGTTGCACATGTATACGTATGGTCGGTTCCTCCTTTACGGGCATAATATTGTTTTATCAAAATTTTGTGCTTCCCTTTTGTGCTCTCTGCAGCATCGTAGAGGAGTTAACCCGCGCGCAGAGGAAAATTTCCTTTTCAGCTGGCACTAAGGTAAGCTATCCGAAGGGAGAGGCCCCCGAGAACGCATGAAAGTAAACGGCCCAAAATCAAACGGTGCAAAAAATAAACGCGCGGGAGGTGTCCAATAAAATGGTGCACAGGAACCACGCAGAAACTCAGTCGAAAATACTTTCCGGAAAGATCAATATATGCATAGGTTCGAGGTTGGCTCGCCCCCGTCTGGTGCTTTTTATATTCCGACGTGCTCCTTTATAGCAACAACAGCGCGAGTACACAAAAAGGGACGAATCTGTGCAAAGGTGTATAAGAATATGTACTGAACAGATTGCCTATATAACGCCTAGTTTTTATTTAAAAAAAAAAAAAAAAGAAAGAAAAAAAAATATCTCATACGAATGCGTTGTATGCATATAAATAATCCCAAGCAGTGTCAGGTGTACTTTTGCCAGAATCGTTTCTTTTGCTTCTACTGGACTTTTTTGTTTTGTTTTGTTTTTTTTTCCTTTTGGCAAATGTTACATCTGTGTGCCTCCAAAAATGTGAATATACTCTTTTGGCGGGCTTAAAAAACAAAGTGGCGAAAAAAAATAACGTAAAAAGCGTACTATTGAGATAAAAAAAAAGATAAAATGATGAAATAAAAAAAAATTCCAAAGGTCGTTAATTTTATGGTGGATGGGCAAACCATGCAATTGTGGAACAAAACTGTGGAGGATCGGGGGTGTGGGCGGCGTGTTCTGGGTGTAGAGAGAGTTACACCCCCTTGGTGTAAATGTAAAGTGGGTGTGTGACGAATGAACAGGTGTGCATATAAGTGGGTAGTACATATACATGTAACGCAAAAAGGGAGTGAATATATAGTGTACAAAAAGGTGTTCTATTTTTTCTGAGTGTGTAAAAAAAAGAAGAAAATAAAATTCCGAAGTTTCAAACTTTTGGGGTTTCCATTACTATGCTTCTAAGTTCTTTATAGATGAAGGAACGTTTACGTAACCACTAGGTTTAACTTTTCTCAGTGTACACAAATGGGAGAACAACGCGTGGGTATGAACATGAGTACATACATGCGTACATATATGCATACATGCATACGTACATGCATTCATACATGTGCGCGTACGTACGTGCGAACGCTGATGAGCTGTGTGGGATCCCAAGGGCGGCACTGCAACCAATTTTCTCCACAGTGTTGTTGGTTGGATACACGCAAAATGAAAATCTGATAACAGGCAGAACCTCACACAGGAGAAAACGAGCCCCAATATATCTGCTTCGATAAAGGGCGACTAACAGCCGAATCCGCTGTTGCAAAAAAAGAAAAAAGAAAGATTTGCAAGTACACTTAAACGTACATACGTACGTTACACGCGCATAAGTATACTGTACTGACGTAGGCCGCACGCAGGAAAACTATACATGCGTGTATCATTACGTTCATCCACTCTCACACGTACGCCTATGCAACTTAAAACATCTCTATATGCACGTATAGTGTTGAAAGCGAAGGGTTAATTCGTTTTCAGCTTCTTCGTAGTTTCCCAGAAGGAAAAGGGAGTTAAGTTAACTCAACTGTTATGTAAAGGGTTTCCAAAATTGCAGGATATTTTTTTAATTATGGTGAGATCTTAATTTAAAAGAAAAAAAAATAAGGGGTGAAATTAATTAAAGGAAAAAATGAATTCGTTTTAACTGTACATAGCAGAATGTTTCGTTCTATGTCCATCAAGAATTTGTGTTAACTTAACTGCGGTTGGTTCAGTGGGTGAGTAAAGAAAAAAAAAATATATAAACAAGTGAACAAGTGAATAAGTAAGCAGGCCAATGAACAAGCAAATGACCTATCAAATAATGGGGTAGTTAACTGGAAGGTGGATGAGTCGGCGAAACGGTTGTGGCGAATTAACCGCTAATGCATGTAAAAGCGAGGAAAAAGCAAAACAAGACCACATACAATTTGCCAGCCCACATGAACTTTGGGGGCACCCATTTATGGCCTGCAATTCGCCCCAATGGGGTGTATACCACGGGGCGGGGCAAATACAAAAATGAAAA
>NW_008481842.1:335100-379279 GCF_000524495.1 Plasmodium inui San Antonio 1
AAACCTTTTTGCAACATTTTGCGAGAAACCTTTTTGCAACATTTTGCGAGAAACATTTTTGCAACATTTTGCGAGAAACCTTTTTGCAACATTTTTGGAGAAACCTTTTTGCAACATTTTTGGAGAAACCTTTTTGCAACATTTTGCGAGAAACCTTTTTGCAACATTTTTGGAGAAACCTTTTTGCAACATTCTTTTGATTCCATGACGACGCTGCGCAGTTATGTACAGAGCTGTGCTTGAGCGGCACGAGAAGAAGAAAAAAAAAAACACTTATTATTGTAATGTAATTCCACTTTGGTATTACCTAGATAAGTGATGGGCGGAATGAGCCAGTGTCCCCGCAAAGGAACTCTTTTTTATGGTAGTGGACCAAATGAGGGTATTTAAAAGAGTTTTTTTCCCTCCGTTGGGCAAACGCGTAAATATGCAAAAACGTATATATATGTGTACATGTATGCATGGATTGCCACTTGCTCCTGCTGGCGCACGGGGACGTGAAGCGCCTTTCGCTTGTCGAATGTTCTTCTTTTTCTCGCGTCGCTTAAATGGGGAAAAAAGGAAAAATGCGAATTTGAACTCACGGCCGAAGCGCGATTATCTTTGATATGTCGGTGTGATATTTACAAAGGCAAAACAGCCGCGCCGCTTTGGAAAACGGGAAAAAAAGAGTTTCCACATTTTGAAAAAAAAGTGCAAAACATACCGTTGTTCGTCATTTTTAAAAAGGTTAATTTTGAAAAGGATACTACTTCTGTTGAGAGAAGTGCCTACATAAGGTTACAGCTTTTTTCAAACAAAAATAAAAGACTACTTGTTTTTGCGAAAATTCAGGTGGTCAAAGAGGGGCTAGCAAAAAGGAACGTTCTAGCGTAGCAGGTATTAGCTTCACGTTTATGCGTAGGGCATTATTCGTAACGCCTTGCATGGGAAGCCGCGCCTTCGTGCAGGCACAGGGCGCCGCAGAATGAATACCCCTACGACGCCAGCGTTGCCCGTTCTTTCTCTTCCCAATTTGCCAAAAGGGGAAAAATATTCAATACGTGCATGGGCACGGAGTGGGGTGTGAAACATTTTTGTTTCCATTTGCCCATTTTTCCATGTCCTCCTTCACGCAAAAAAGCCCTTTAGGTTAGCGCGCAAAACGAAAAGAAATCGAGTTGGTCACACGTGGTGGTGGTGGGCTCCCACATAACGTAAAAAAAAAAAAAAATTAAATAAAAATGAATAAAAATAAATAAAAATGAATAAAAACAAATAACTAAATGACCGCACAAATGGATGATCGGGATATTCGCTGGTCACTCCCCCCCTACTTCATGTCAAACATTTTTTCCACCGACTTGATATTTAGCCGGATGGTCACATTTAGACAAATTAACTCATTTAGTAGATAGCGCAGGACATATGGCACATAGACAATTTTACAGGAAACGCCACAAGACTTGCAAACGGCTATTTTACTCTTCCCACCAATGCTTCTGCCCTTAACCATTTCGCCACTACAGGTGAACTGCATAATTGGGGAAAGGATTAGTCCACACTGGGGACAAACAAAGCACTCATGTCCATCTGAGTTCATGAGAAACCTCTCATTAATTATAAAACTGCAACCATGAGATATTAACCCATCTCGTTCCATTTCTCCTAATCTGATTCCCCCATGTTTTTTCTTGCCCTTCAGGGGCTGATGGGTTAAGTTACAGATTGGTCCTGTTCGCCTTACTTGTGCCTTGTCATAAGCCATATGTCGTAATCTTTGGTAATAAATGACGCCAAAGAAGATGTGCGCCTGGAGGGGTACCCCGTATATGCCACTGTAGAGTAACTCTGTTCCGTAATAATCGTAGCCCTTGTTTAGCAGCAGCTTTGCGAAGTAGTCAATTTTTTCGTCATACGTGATATTGGTTTTTGCGCTGTTTTGGCTTTCCTCCTTGGGGAGGTCATTTTTTTTTTTTTCTTTATGGCTGTGATCAACCTCCTGCGCAGGAGCGTTGGCACTACTACCCTTTTCGCCTTTGTTTTGCTCTTTGTTCTTGCCTGGTTTTTCCCTCTCGAGAAAGCCCTTAACGCCACAATTGTCAATCCACTCGTTGTTGAAACTTCTCTGCTGCGTGTACTTCCTAAACGGAGTGGCGTCAATTCTCTTGCCGTAGATGCAGGCAGCCTTTCCACAAATGCTCTCGATAAGCATACCAATGGTCATACGTGAGGGGATCCCATGGGGGTTGAAAATGACATCGGGGACAATTCCACTCTCCGAAAAGGGCATATCTTCATGTGGAAACAACCTGGAAACAACTCCCTTCTGTCCATGTCTTGATGCAAATTTATCTCCCACAAGAGGTGGTCTTGTCGTGCGTAATCGGACGATTGCAATTTGATTCCTCGTACTTTTGTAATTAGTTACACAGTCTACGTAATATTCTCCATGTCCTTTAAATTTCTCATACACGGTTAGTTCGTTTGCTTTATTGATATAGGAGTAAAGCGGATTCAACTCCACTATTTTCTGTTGCACGCGAGGCAAGCCGTCCTTATTTAACATCTTACCCATATGTTCGTAGTGAAATTTTAAGTTACTCTTCGCTGTGTTGTTACTGTTCGTGCCATTCGCACTGGTCCCGGCATTGCTGTTTGTGTATCTAACATTATTTCCGAGTATAAACTCTCCACGGCCATGATTTTTCTCCAAGTCGATAATTTCCGTTTTGTATATATGGGTCCTGAAAATACCTCTTTCTGCACTGGACTTGTTTATAATCAGTGCGTCTTCCATGTCGTATCCGGTGTACGCCAAAATGGCCACAACTGCATTGGTGCCACTAGGAAAATTATCCACCCCATAGAGTTCGTAATCTCTTGTGACAACTAGCGGAAATTGCGGCGTTATCATCCGATATATTTTGTTCGTAAATGTATACATGATGTTTAAGCTTTGTATGCCCATCGTCTGCTTCAACATTTGGCACTGGTAAATATTACGAGGACTTTGGTTGTGGTCGGAAAAGGGGGTCAGCGATCCCAAGAAGGACAGGAAAGACGTCTCTTTAAGTTCCATGTATTCGAACTTTTGCGGCATTTGCTCGTAGATGTCGAGGTTTGCGTTCTCGTCGCTGTCTGTGTAGGAGGTGGGCGGTACGCTGTGGCGGCGTTTGCCCTCACGTTTGTCGCATGTGCCGTCATTTATACCGTCACTTCTGCTATCACTTCCTTCTCCACATGAGTCCCCGCTCGATTCATAGTTCGAGCTGCTTACGTACTCGTCCTCACCACCCGTGTTGTCCTCTTGCCCATCCGTGTGGTCCCCCTCGTCGCTCTCACCGTCTTCCAAAAGCTGCAGCACCTTCCTGCTAATCGCCGATTCGGACGCCCCGGGTCCCTCCACAGGACTTCTATTCTGCAGAGCACTCCCCTTGGAGGACGACGCAAATTTCTTCCTCCTGGCATGAAACAAATACTGCTCCTTTATGGTCATTTTTTGCTGCGCCCATTTTTTGGACCTAACTAAACGTTCCTTCCTCCTTAATATCCTTCTAGCTAGGTTGTTCTTCCTGATATCTTCGTAATTTATGGCAATAGCTACGTAAGGTTGATAAGACGGGGAAATATACTCTATGCATTTCATTTTTAAATTAAACAAGGGCCTAATCAATCTCCCAGGGAAGGTATTAATTATTATGGAGTTCATCAGGAGGGGTTCATTCAAGTAGGCATTGATTTCGAAGTAGGCTTTTAAATTGTAGAGGTTATGATTCTTGGCATATTTTAACTTGTAGACAACTCTGTTGAAGTCTTGCTCACTTATGTATGTTATGGGAACCGAGTCCACCACGATGGGAATCGTTTGATCGTCGTAGATTGTAGGGATACCACTAGTATCATCCAGATTTACGTTAACTCCAATTTTTTTTAGGTATAATTTTATATTCAGCTTGTGTGATTCGTTGCTAGCCGAATTGTGCACGTAACTAAACTGCGACAAATGATTTAGCAGACCGCAAGGGGTACCGTCAGGTGTGTGGACGGGACATATGAACCCCCATGATTCCCCTAGTAATTTTCTTGGACTTAAAACTTTAACGTCTTGAAAAAAGCATCCCCTGTGGATTGCTCGAAAATTCGTAATAAATCGGAGACTGTTAATTTCGTCTGCTCCGATAACCCACCCGCTTTTCTGCTGATACCCTATATTTTCTGAGGAGATATTTCCTGTCTTGAAAAAGAATATGATGGGCATACTGAGCGTGGTGAAGGACTTTGCGATTTCTATGAAGAGGTGGTTGTCGTTGTAAAGCTCCCGAACGTAGCTCTCGACGCTGTTGAAGAGTTTTTCCTTCTCGCCGATGAAGATGGACTGGAGCTTTTTCACCGCCTGGCTTTTGTGGTTAATGGAGAGCTGGTTGCCTGAGGGGGATGAAGAATTAGAAAATGCATAAGGGTTTATCTCGAGATGCATAAGGATCTATCTCGCGATGCATAAGGGTCTATCTCGGGATGGATAAGGGTTTATCTGGAGATGGATAAAAGTCCATCTAGAAATGGATAAAAGTCCATCTCGAAATTCATAAGAGTCCATCTCGAGATGCACTTTCGTGTTGACGCACACCGAATCGCCTCTCCTCACCTGAATCTGTTGGCTTGGCAACATCCGAGTCATCGCCCTGCAGCGGCACGGAGTTCAGGTGCTGCTCGTCCAGCTCGTCCATCACCATCTCCTTGTAACGGAGGTAAATCTGCTTCACAATGACCTTAAAGGAGTCATATTTTTTCTCGTAAAATTTGTAAAAGCTCCGGGAATATCTGAAAGCTAAGCGGCTGAGGCAAGTCACGATTTGCTCCTTCAGCAAGTTTGACAGCAAATGGCTACACGTCGTGACTGCGTGGTTTTCGAGCGAGTCCTTATTAATTCGAGCGATTAACTTAAACTTGCTAAAAATTAACGTCTTAAACATCATACAAACAGTTTCAAATTTCTCTGAGTAACTCTGGATGTGAGGTAGAATCACATACTTGAGAATTGTCTTGCCTTTTTTCTCATCAGAAACGAGACTATAACGAAATATACCCCTCCTGAAATAGGAAGAGCTTCCTAGATACTTCAAATTATATTTTTCGAACACTTCTTTTTCGTTTAGTCCATTTTTTATAAATATGGATTGGATGTATTGCTCTATGTACTTGACTGCATTTTCGTTTTTGATCCCCATTTTCATTTTATTGAATAGGTAGCTTTTTTTCTTGATGGGACTTAAGAGTAACAGAATAACATGCAGAGGGATTGCCACGACTGAATTCTGGTATCTAGCACCATAGGTAAAGAAATCAAATTTGGGACAAGACAGAAAGTTCACATAAACGGAATTATCATTTAGTAGGCAATTCATGTGGACTTTATTCTCCTCATTAAGTAGTATAGTGTTATACTTTGGGTGAATTACATATCTTATCACTTTTAAATGTCCTGAGATGACGAAGAATCCTCCTAATAGGCTTTCGTCTTCTCCCTTCTGGGGTAGCATCTTTTTATTTAAGCTGCTCAGATTGCACAGATTTGACAAGACCATCACAGGGATGTACCCTGCACTGACGGTAGTACTGATTATTTCATCATTCGTTTTTTTGTTAATTTTTAAAGTAAGTTCTCCTTCGTACGTTCTCGCTGATAGTTTGCACAAATAGGGATAGTCGTTTCTTGTTTCCCCCTTGTCGTTTTTCAACACGGGGTTTTTTATTTTTATGTCACTTACGTAGAATTTGATCGAATCTGTTGATTTCTTGTTAAAGTTTTGCGTGGCGTATGTGTTAAGATTGGGGGAAAATTCCACCACGGGGATGGTCTCCGGCATGTTCTTGATATACACATTGATGAAGGAGTTGTAGTCGTCTATATGAGACTGTATTAAGAATTTGGTGAAAATGTTGTACGTCCCGTTGATTAGTCTATCTACTTTGGGCTTCATATTAGGGTACAACGCTTCGATTATTTTCAGATGAAGCTTGATTTCCTCGTCCGTAATTTTCAGGTTTATTTTTTTCAGATCCTCCGCCTCCGCAGCGAGGGGGCCGCTTCCATTGGGGCGATTATCACTGGGACAGTTACCACTGGGAAGGCTGCCACTGGGACGACTGGCACTGCTGCGGCTACCACTTGGGTTTCCTCCGACGCTTTCGTTGGCCTTGTTCACGCGCGCGGCGCCACCGGGCCTGCCGCTCACTCCCTGCTTGTTCTGCAACATCTTCCGTTACGATTTTTTTTTTTTTCCCTTACGTGAACGTTTACTTATATGCTCGCCTTGCCTCCTGCAAGGGGCCTTATCTGTGCAGTCGACCACAGATGCGCTCCTGTTCGTGGGTCCTCACGTGTACCAACCTGCTGCGGTATGCACGTTCCTGCGTGGATGAACAAATTCGCATATCCCTCCCCCTGTGCGCCGTAAATAGTAAACACTCCCGAGATTCTATTCTTCAACGCGCTTTCATAATTTTTGGGGTTAATTCGGAACGCAAAAGACGTTAAGTCAGTCGCAAACTTATGATGCTCCTTCGGGGGGTGAAGCATACAACAAGAAAGAACAAATTTTTCGCAGACAGAAAAAATGGCGAGAAAATGTCGCCACGCTGAAACGTTTACTGACCCCGTTGGTATAACCAAACAGGGTGGCTTAAAGGAAAAACAAAAATGGTCCTGCGAGGAAGGATTTGGGAAGGCTCTCTTTTCAGGGGAAGGTTAAAAATGCCCCTCTGGTTTCTCAACTTGGTCGGTCAGTTTTCTCCATCCGATTGAGCATCCATGGGATGTACAGAACGGTGGGAGACTGGCCAAACGTAAAGTTGCCGTGAAATGACGAAACGTTTATTAAAAGATGTCGTAAAATGCAGACCGCCCGATTAAAATGAAATTAATTCAAAGCGTTTAAAAGGGGAGAACATCATACTCATTAATGTACGTATTGTCCTTGCGTATTTTATTTTATTTATTTGTGTGCTTCGAAAATTGCTTTACAAATGGCATATTGAACGAGCACGAAGAATGGTACAAAAAAAAAAAATCTTCTATACGTACGTTACATGTCGGGGGGCAAATATCGTCCCCACGGCTCTTCTTGTTGCTACTGCGGTTATGGCGCCATTTTGGGTCGTTTTTTTTTTTTTTTAAACTGCCGCATACGCGCATGGCTGCATAATATAATTTCATGTACAAACGGGCACCACACGTATAACCATTTGTTTGTATTGCATATATCACATTGATGGTTATGTTTATGTTTATGTTTCTTTTTTTTTCTTCCTCCCGTTCTTGCATTAGGCTAGTCACGCGCCCGAAGGATGGCACATTAGCGAGCAAACCCAGTCTCCTTTACCGCACAACTACGTATGGTTATGAACCACGAACCGTTTTTACTTGGACTGACTTTTACCGATTAGGATTTCCCGTTGCTCGAACCGCAAAATACACATAACCTTTTCATCGCGAGAGTGAGTTTACCTTATTTTTTTTCCGTCGAATTTGAACTTGCCCCTTTTTCTGTGCCAGTCATCTTGTTTCAGTTTTGGCCCCCCTTTCCCCCACTGGGTTTGCATATCGCATGAGGACACACGTAAAATGCATGTGATGACGTACGTATGTATTCTTACGTATTTGTATCTTTCTGGGTTCCCTTTTTTTTTGGAGTGATAACAGAAAGGTACTTTTTTTCTTTCCTTTTATTCACGCCGCTTTAACCAGAACTGCGTTAATCACGTGACCGTTTCTTCGCGCACCGTTTAATCCTTCCTGTTTGTTTTTTTTCTCCATCATCCGGGGAAGGACATTTTTTTATCATTGTTGTTCCCCCATGTCAGTGCTATTTCCTTCCCGTGTGTTTAGGTAGCCTTCCATGCAACCACATTGGCATTTCTAGAATGTGACATAACGGAATCTTTTTCTTTTTTTTTGCTTGAAGCAAAGGTTGATTTTTTTGTCCCTCCGGTTAGCTACAAAACCTGGTTGGCGTAATCCACGTGATAGCTGTGAGCGCATTGGCACCAGAGAAGTTAAACAAATCTAGCGGACGAGAATGACTGTGTTAAGCGCCGCCATAAGCACGAAGAGCAAAATCTTGGTTTCGCGGCAGTTCCAGAATATCAGCAAATGTGACTTAGACTCACTAACCATCCCGTTTCACAATCTAATAGAACGGGAGAGGAGCGACCACACGTACATAGAAACGGACAAAGTGAGATATGTGTACCAGCCACTGGATAGCATTTATATCTTCCTAATCACGAACATCAATTCGAATATTATAGAAGACTTGGAAATAATTAAAGTGCTTAGTCAGATTATTCAGGATCTATGTCAAGGCAACATCAACGAAAGTACCATTTTGAAAAAATGCTTTACCATCATATTCTACATCGATGAGTTGATAAAAAATGGAGTGCGAGAAATAGTGAATACTAATCAAATAAAAACCTACATTGAAATGGAATCACATGAGGAAAAATTGCAGACAATAATCAGGGAGAATAAGGAGAAGGAAGAAAAAGAGAGAAGGAAATTTATTGCTTCCAAGTTGGAAAAGAATAGACAAAAACAGGGAAAAGATCGTACTAACAGTTTTCTCTCCAATGATGTCATCACAAACGTGGACTACAACAGCAGTATGGGTTACAACACCAACATGGGTTACAACGCCAACATGGGTTACAGCACAAACATGATGGATAACTTTCTGTACAAAACGGAGGAGCCCAGTGATATTATCCTTGATGAGAGCTTCAATGCATATAGAGGAATGCAAATCTCAAGCAAAAAAGAGCAAGTGAAAATTCTAAACGTAGTGGAAAGTAACAAAATGATCAATAAGCCAAACATCAATGTAAATGCCCTCTTTGATAAACCCATCAACATTGTGATAAGTGAAAATATCATATGTACTCTAAGCTCGGAAGGAACCCTCTGCGATTTGGACATTCAAGGAACGTTCAATATGCAAATAAATAATCACAAGTATTCAAAAGTCATCGTAGAATTGGATAACGAGTATGGAGATAAGGCTAAGATACACCCCATATTAGACAAAAGTAAGTATAACTCTAATGTGCTGGAATTAAAAGACAAGGGGAAGAATTTTCGGGTAAATACAACTTATCCTTTACTCAAATGGAAAATAAATCATCTCAACGATTCGTACATACCACTTAACATTAGTTGCTGGCCATGTGAAGACAATGAAAGTACTCTCCTAAATTTAGAAATTGAAAATAAAAGAAAGAACGCTGATGATGTGATATACGATTTGAACGTCAATTTAATGTGCCCCTCTGCTAGTAAGCCACAAATTATTAGCAAAGACAAAGGCATTATTGAACATGACGGCATTCTACTAGCGTGGAAGGTAGATGCTCTGAAGAGCAACCAGAGCTGCCAAATTGAAATTTCCATTCAGTCCAAGCCTGAAAGCGTCTTCCCCTTCTCCGTTGAGGCAAAATCCAACATACTGGCGCACAAATTGAACGTCTTGAAGGTCTTTGACGAGGATACGCACGAGGACATCGAGTACGAAATTAAGAGGAACATTACTTACCTGTTTACCATTAACAAGTAGCCTGTTCCGGTGAGGAAACCGGCGAACGAGCTGCGCTTTGCATTTTCACGGGGAGGAGGATCCATTGGGACTCGTTTTTCTGCCCCTTTTATTCCAATTTGGATGCCCATTTTATGCTCCTTTTTTTTGTCATATCCATTAATTTCAAACTAGTAAAAACACGTAGCGCAGCTTAACGGGTCCCGAGGGAGAGGCCCCGAGGGAGGCGCCCTTCGACAGGTCATCCATTTAACACGTGTCATTTTTATGCAGAGGTGATCGTCGCGACAGGTTATCCTTTGCCACGCCCGCATGTGCAGACGTGATGGAGTTGGCTCTCCGCCGTCACAGGGTCATGTAAATGTATGCAAGAAAAAGAAAACTAAACATACGAGTGCAAGCAGTTAGAGGGTCCAAACGTCGTGCCTTATGGGAATAGCTACATTGGAGGGGGGAACCCCGTAATGCTTTCTCGCTGCAAGTGTACCCCCGAATGGCAAGTCATGCCGGGGTATCCATTTTTGGACGAAAAGGAAACTGCCATTTTTAAGCGTAAAAGGGCAGTCCTTCCCCCACGTACACACAGAATCGGCGATACGAAAGCCTTCTGGAATGAAAAGAATCCCCTTTTTCTCTCTGTCTCTCTCTCTTTTTTATGTATTTTATTATGCGAAAAGCCACGGTAGGGAAACGTCTCATCACTTTATGTTTGAATATCATTTGGGAGAGTCGCGCCATTGGGAGCAGACCTCCTCCGCGTTCGTAACTTCGTGCGCCCCTCCCTCCCTTTTGCTGGCAAAGCTATGCACACAAAAGTACGCTTGTCTTTTCTCCACCAGAGTAACACTGTGGAAGGGGAATATTAAACCGCCTTACCAAACCATTTCGGTGATGGAAGGGAAAAAATGCTTAACTAATTCGGACGTGTGCTAATGAGAAAAGAGTGTGAAGCTGCAGAAAAAAAAAAATTCCATCATTAAGTATCCCTGTGTAGAGCTTGCTAAAATAGCGAATCGAACAAAAAAGTGGACCCCTCGAGGGAAAAGCCAAATTTATTACAATATTTGTGTCGGGTTAATGACCGAGAAGGCGTTGAGAGGATGCTTTTACCGAGATTGCACGCTGTACGTCGGCGAGTATGTCCTAGAAGATGAACCCAGCCATGGTGAAGCGCTCGCGGATAGTGGGGCCACTTTAAATAAAGGAAAAGATGGCAGCAAAAAGGGGTACAAAAAGGGGGAAACAAATGGGGATAGAAGTGGCGATACAAATGGGGACCCACATGGGGACACCAATGATGGCGCGGGGAAAGGCATAATCACTGACCGTAACGCCTCAGACAACAACTCGGGACAGGAAGGGCCACCTGGGAAAGGCATCATTTTCCATGGCCAGGGAAAGTACATCAGAGCAAACGAAATGTTTGCAGGGCATTTCCAAAATGGCAATTACAGAAAAGGCATATGGATAAAGTACAAAAATATTCACAACTTATTTTACTACATGAATATCCACCATACACTGTCTAGGGATAAGGGCTCCATCAACCAAGGGTCTACACAGAAATTAAGAAATTTTTTATATGTACCCCTGAAGGAGGTCAATATATATATAGGAGAGTTTCACAATAATATGTTTAATGGATTTGGCTTGTACTACTTTTATCCGTTCCTGTACGTCGGGTACTTCATAAACAATAACATGGATGGCTACGGCTACATGTTTTGCGCTAACTCCGTTGGGGAAAATTTCGGGGAGGTAGCAAAGGAGGAAGAAAGCATAAGCAGCACTACTAACAATTTGTTCGACTTCTTATTTGTGAGAGGTGAAAAAGGGGGGATTACAAAAACCTCTTCTGAAAAACAAAAGGGAGAAAAAGACGCCAAAGCGGTTGTGCAAAGTGGGGAAAGTGAGAATCGCGCTGAGGAGACCTTCAAGGAAGAGACCTCCAGCGCGGAGGGGATACTCCTTAGAGCGTATGAGAAACTGGAGAAGATGATGAAGGAGAGGGAAACTCGCCTGAGGGAAGCACCGAAGAAGGTAGAGAAACCTCCGATGTGTGATCAACCGGAGCGCTCCCCCCACGCGGGCAACCTCATGGAGAAGCTGCAAAGAGACGTTTTCAAAAACTTCAAACTGCAGACGCGAAGAAAAAACAAAGTGAAAAAAATAAAAAAGTTCCTTCACCAAAATGAGAGGGAAAACTTTTTTGATATTTTCAAACTTATATCATATGAGCACCTACTCTACCAGGGCTACTTCCATAAGAACAATTTTTTGTCCACCTCGGATCAGCAGATCCTATACAGGAGTTTGTTCCTCCAGAGTTATGCCCAAATGGTCATCGAAAAGGTGAACTCGTTTCGAAGAAACTTGGCTGAGGGGGTGGAGCCCCAAGACTTGTGCATAAACGGGGACAACGTTTTGTACGTGCTGGAAAGGAAGAAGAAAACTCCAGAGGAGGAGAAGGCACAGGGAGTCGCAATTTTCAGTGGGAGTGCTAGTGTCACTCCGAATAGTAGTGCCAGCTCGGGTGCGAGTGGCAGTAGGAGTGCCATTGCAAAGGCCAGCGCGGGCACACGAAATGATGCCACACATAACGAGCGGAACGATGTACGTAAGGAACCTAAGGAGAGTGCCTCGCGCGAGGACGAGTGCAATGCAAGTGTGTGTAGCCCGGACGTGCGTGAAGGAATTCCCCCGGCAGGTAGCACTCCCAATGCAAGTTTATCAAATGAACACTACAGAGACATCATAGACATGAACCTTCTCAAACGAATGTTCGAAGCCACGGCATACGACAACGTGGACTACGCAGTAGAGGTGGTCACGGATAAGAAGCTCCTAAAATATAAAAGTACATTTGCAGGATTAAAAACAGAGAACGAGGAAAACCATCTAGAAAAAGCCACACTAAATTTAAATGGGCATTACCAACTGGTCGTCGTCAACATCAAGTGTAGGGATGACACCTCCTTCAGCTTAAATACAAACCAATGCAATATTCAAAGCATTTACAAAATAAAAATGTTTCTAATTTCTTCTACCCAATCGTCCATAATTATGTACAACAAGTTTTTCCTTTACTACATTTATGTGTACGTTAAAAATTCTGATAAGAAGGGTAAAGGGAAAGTGAGGAAGAAGAAGGGTTAGCGCGCTTGAGCGAAATTTCCCTGGAGGAGTGCATATGCGCGGAGTGTCTGTACGAACAGCTTTGACACAACGGGTGCGAAGCCCGAGGTGTCTTGAAAAAGGCGCTAAACAAGTGCCACCCGTGTGAAGTAAGAAGTTCAGCATTTCCTTTTTTTTTCAAGTGGAATTTTAAAACATTTAAGAGAACAGAGATAAATTCCGCCTTCGTAGAGCCCATCGCGTTGTCTGCAGGGCACTATGCGCTTTCCCTTTTAAGGTGCACCCACACTTGAATCCGGATGTGTGGGGGGGAAAAGAAAAAGAAAAAAATTGGAGCCCTGTCGTGTACTGTTCGCGACTTTCTCAATGTTCATTTTGCTAACGGAGGGATCATGCTATCACGTGGTTAGCATCTTAGCCAACCAGCCCTTTTTTGTAAGTGGACAAGCGCAGGGTGTGCGCGAGTCAAGTAGAGGAGAATTCACAGGAGAGATCACAGGATAACTCACAGCAAAGCGAACTCTTTAATCTCTACTCTGAGGAGCCCCCACATAACGCAGAACATTCCCCTTGGGGATCCACTTTCGCCAGCCCGCACGACGCACCTCCCTCAGAAAACGAGAACGTGCTAAAATGAAAAGCCACTACCTTAACATCTTCTCAGAAGGCTTTTAGGACAAACAAAACACAGCATCAGTAAAGATAGCAAAAAAAAAAATCTTTTTTTGTGAACATGTCTACACGCGTTAGTGAGTGCATGTGTAGTACCGCATTCGTTGGAAATTTTTTTTTTTTTGTTTTCTTTTTTCCTGTTAATGAACTCTCCTTTAAGGTTTTAAATAGGGTATTCATTCATTCCATTATCATCGGGTCTTGTTTTATAAAAATTCCGCAGCTGTCGAAAATCGTTTCGAAGAAAAATGCAGCGGCTATCCTCGCGTCGGTCTACGTAGTGGTACCCCCTTTAGCTATACGTGTGCATACGTACGTATATGTATACACACATGTATGTGCGTGTACCTCTGGAGCCGTCTCCCCCCCGCGGAGGGATAACTCCAAATGGACAAGTGAAGCCGAAACATGCGGCGGAAAAAAGAAGACCGACGATCACTACTTATGTCCAAGCGGCTTAACGTAATAAGTCAGAGAGAGGGAGAGGGTGGGGTGTTACCCATTTTGTCCTTTGCCACGTTTTTCTCAGATCATCGTAGTTACCTCTTTGATTATTCTTTTCTATAAAAGAAAAACTGAACATTAATCTCTTCGTCGATGTTATTCTGATAAGTTAAAAAAGAGGAAAAATATAAAAGTTTGTCGACGCATGCAAATGAGTCTATGGAAAAAAAGGAAGAGGACGCAAGACGCAAGAGTTTCATTCCACATTGTCCATTTGTTGGTCTATATAGGGTCTATTTGTTACTCTCCACATTGTCCATTTGTTCCTCTCCATATTGTCCATTTTTTTCCTCCATTCACCCTTTATGTGTTTCCCCTCCTTGCAGACATACAGAACATCTTAATCGTCCTCCTCATGTGGAAATACAGCAACAGTTATTCAAGACGTGTCAATTTTTTAAAGATCGGCCTGTATGTTCTGTTCAATTTGTTCCTTGTTTTGCTCTTTCCCGATGCCCTGGTTCTACCCCTCGGATTGGCTTCTGCCCTGTTAAGTTACTCTTCTAAATGAAGAAATGTGGGCATTATGCCCCTGCTCTCACCTATTGGGGGGAAGCGGAGAGCCTGTTATCAATTTGCCAACTTACGACCTTGCCAACCCCCCGAACCCACGGCATCCCCCTCCGGGCTGCTTCTCCAAAGTACCGCAAATTTACGTAAACTACAAAAACCAGAGCACGGGAAACTTATCATTTGAGTCTTACCTTTTAATTTTTTGTGGGAACTTGACAAGAATATATATCATCCTTTTTAATGTAAAGAATTAGACATACTTGGCAAGACGTTTGGGTGAGGCTGAGCATGCGCATCTACATGCATGTGCATGTGTGTATGCTTGTCCTGGTCTACACATTAACGGACTTGATGAACGGAGCATTCTTTGAAAACATCTGATGTGGACAGAGAACGTATCAATGAAGAAACGTGGCGACGAAGCAACGACGTGATAATGCCAGCGTAACTGCTTTGGGGCATTTCACTTTGCAATTACCCATCGTGGTCTTAATTTTTTTTTTGCAGATCAACTGTGGATTAAACTCCTCCTTAAATTTGACCATTTTGTGTCAGGTAAATCGCCAAAAGGAAAGCAATTCCTCCGTTCCCTAAGGAAATGTTTTCTTTTGCGACCCCGTCCTGCCGCCGTTCCCCTGCACGTACAGATGCACTTCTAGTGGAATAACACAAGCTTAACGGCGAAAAAGGACAAGAAAAAGCAATTATGCGTGGTTATTTCCACCTACATATTTAACAATGTTACAATGCTGCAAAATAAAGTGAGCAACGTAAGGTTGTCCCCCCTTTTTTTTCCTCTCATCCCAAGAGGGGGTCTGCTTCTTTGGCGCGGCGGGCTGCGCAAATGTGCCCGTTCCGGTCGACGCGGGCACAGAAATGAAAAGAAAAGAGCGCAGCGGAGGGTTGTGTTGTCCTCCCATGATGGGACTAACACGGTAGATGTTTTTTTCACAATACCGGTATTAAAATCTAATAATACTGTGTATATTCTTAAAAGTTTTACATAGTTTGAATGAAAGAATGGAACTAACAAAAAAAATAGAAATAAAATAAAGAAATCTTAAAATTGATTAAAAACTCATAAAACCACATTAAAAGTAACAAAAACTATGGGCTTATAAAATAACGAAACATATGCGTCTGTGCATGCATATGCATACGCGTACATATCAAAATATATTTTATTTTTTTTTTTGTGCTTGCGCACAGGATATACATATTGAGTAAAACTGTACTTTTCGCATTTTGAAAGAAAAAATAAAAAAAAATTCCATGTGTGAGTGTGTATTTTAAAGTACGAATTTTAATCACAAATATTATGTGTGAAAAACAAATGTCACAGGACAAAAAACATAGGGGAAGGGGGGTGTTTTAAAGCTTATCATGGCAGTCACTTCCTCGGTCATGCGACGGTTTTGTTTGTTCGATCCAGGGTTCGAGGGCTTCGTCGCTTACTCGTTTCTAGGTAACTCTCTGGCTCGCTCCTTCGATCGTTCCATCCTGCACTTCTTCACCTCTGTTTCTTCACTTCAACTTAATGACAACCACCGACATGTCGTCGAAGAACTTCCTTCTACTATCGCGGTCTACCCACGTCAACATCCCCCTGGGGGTCAAGCGCGCTTTCATGCAGGCCTTCGTTAAGACGGACTTAATAATAATCTGCGACAGCTTCTTCACAGAGTAGCTGTACTGTTTCACGATGTCGTATATTTTTTTGTCACCTAAGTCATCGGAAATTCCATCGGATACCAATACGATAAATTCATCATCCTCAGTTCTCCTTATTTTAAGTACTTCGGGAATGGCCGAGATGTAGGGAAAGGAGTGTGGCTCCTTAACGATGAATTTATTTTTTTTGTAATTAAATGCAAAGATTTTATGCTTCAAGTGAAAATCACCAAAAGTCCTTGTGCACTGTAATCGTCCTTTCACAAAACATCGATCAAAATCAGACAATTGCAATTGTGTATCATGTTCAGTTAAGCCAAAGGTTTCAAAGAATTTCACATTTCCAGTTCTGACGGTCCTTTTACACATAACAACGTCCATTTCGTTGGGATGCTCCTGAATTAATCTCATTCTTTCATTTATTTCAGTGGCATTATGTATATTATTTAACCTAACTACGGAATCTTTCTTTATTAACAATCCCCTGGAATCCCCTACATTGCTAACATAGTAATAGTTTTTATCGATGAGGACACTGAGTGAGCAAGAACCAACTCTTGTGTACTTGGCATTTCCCTGAAAGAAATATTCCTTTGCTTTTTTTAAAATGTCATTTTCTAGCTGAATGTGGGCTTCCTCCAGACTTGCTACTATATCACTTGGCGTCAAAACCTGGTTATCATTATTTCTTAACTTTTCCATTAATTGCTTCTTCACGTAAAATCCTAGCCACCTCTTCACTATGTCTGCGATAACTTCTCCGCTATGACCATCCATCACTGCGGCGAATAGGAATGAGTCATTAAAGGCTTTCATTTCGTCATAGTATTGACTATACCTCTCAAATGCATTGTTCAATATGTCTCGTCTGCTTAGGTAAGGGTTTGGTTGCACTCCGGATGCACCTGTAATGGGCCCTTTTTCAGCGTCTATCGGGGTTTGCGCTTCAGTGTTTTTAGCGCTTTGACCAGCAGCGTCTTGTGTGTTGCTACCTTCTTCTTTTTGGGATTCCGCATTAACAGCTTCTGTGGTGGACGGGATTGCCTCTGTTGGGGCAGTTTCTGCATTCTCATCGACTGGTGCTTCTGCATTCTCGGCGACTGGGGCTTCTGCATTCTCGGCGACAGATGCTTCTGCATTCTCGGCGACAGATGCTTCTGCATTCTCGGCGACAGATGCTTCTGCATTCTCGGCGGCAGGTGCTTCCGCATTCTCGGCTGCTGCAGATTCCACATTTTCGACCACTTTGTCAGAGGTTCTCTGGGTTGTCTCATCTGTTGCGTTGAGGGGTGTCTCATCTGTTGCGTTGAGGGGTGTCTCATCTGTTGCGTTGGGGGCTGTCTCATCTGTTGCATTGGAGGCTGTCTCATCTGTTGCATTGGAGGCTGTCTCATCTGTTGCATTGGGGGCTGTCTCATCTGTTGCGTTGAGGGCTGTCTCATCTGTTGCATTGGGGGCTGTCTCATCTGTTGCATTGGAGGCTGTCTCATCTGTTGCATTGGAGGCTGTCTCATCTGTTGCATTGGAGGCTGTCTCATCTGTTGCATTGGAGGCTGTCTCATCTGGCACCTTTTTTGCTGTTTCCTCTGTTACGTTCTCTGCAGCATCCACATTCATCCGATCTGTTGTTGGCTCTGCAGTTTTTTCTGTTGCCTTTACTTCCACAGAAGCTAGTGGCGTCTGAATGGGCGTGGGTTCTTGCATCGAAGGCCCAGCTATGGGGGAGCCATCAGCTGGCATAGGCATTGTTACGGCTGGCCCCATGGATGGACCCATTGACGAACCCACTGGAAGAGACATCGGGGAACCTCTTGGTGATCCTTTTGTTGATCCCAAGGATGATGGTCCCACTCGGGACCCACCTACTGGAGTAGGAATTAGCAATGTTGAATCCCAGGGTGGAATTGGTTCTAAAACAGAAGATCCAGGAGATCCTCCCCTATTTGCCCCCTTCTTTGTGCTTCTGCCTTTGTCTTTTAGGTAGGCCATGTTGACCATATCTAGAAAATAATTTGGGCTAGAGGAGGAGTCATTTCCGTTGACATATTTCATTGCGCTCTTTTCGAAGGATTGAATAAAATTTTCGTCCTCTTTGTCTTTCAGCTTTTGGTAACTACCAATGGGTTCTAACAAGTCATTAGTCATATCGATTTCGTAGACAAAGCATCTGTCCTGTATGGGATTATTGGCGGGGTATTGTATCATATTTATTTTATTCCTATTGTGCATAAAAAAGGCGCTGTTCATTTCATCGAGATGTTCAAATTTCAACTTGACTCCACCTAACGTTAATCCTCTCTCTTCATAGGGATCTTTATCGGGGTAATTGAATTCATCTTTGGGACTGTTAAAATTGTTATGTTCGTTTATTATTGACTCTTTTGGGAAATCAAATTCGGAGCCATTTACACGGCCTGATGCCGCGGCCAACAGGGTGATCAGCGTCAACAGAAGGGACCATTTTTTCTTCGGCGCGGCCTTCTCGTACAGGTTGAAAATGTCACTTAAAGCGTCAACTTTCATTTTGGACGTCCTTCGCTACCATCATTTGGCTTGGTGGCGTATGGGCACGCGCGTATTTTCGTTTGGCGAATTGCACGTTGGGAAAGATTATACGTGGTTGCAAAGGGTACGTTTGCGCGTGCGTACGTTTGTACGTCTTCCTTTTCTTTCCTTTCCTTTCTCTTTCCGTTGTCCTTTCCTCCTCGCTCCTTTCAAATGGATGCGGTCAAATTCTGGGAGATGGGAAAAAAAGGATGTATCACTCTTACAAGAAATAAATGTTCCGTTAAACAACTGACAGAGGCGAAATGTACTTGGGTGCATTCTCATGCGCGGGCTGCACGCACGATGCAGCGCGGTGGAGAGGTTGGAAATGGCACGAATAAGGTAAAAAAAGGAATGCCAAAGGGTCACTGCGCATTAACATTTTCCGTAAACAAAACTTCGCTCGGCGGGGAGACACGCTGCTCGAGTGGCGAAGCGGTCGTCCTGCGTGCTGCCGTATTCGGCTGTGGAAAATACTCGTCAAAGCATTGTAAACGCGTTGATGCAAAGCTAGCGAGGGGAGGAAAAATAGTAGACGTTAAGTTGCCAGAATGGTGAAGTTGTATTATACATATTTCGCATATATTATATACGTATCAATGGGGGGTTAAAATAAAAAAGTGAAATCAAATCAGAAAAATAAAATAACAGCAAACTCTTCCTAATACCATTACTACGTTTATGTAATGTGGAATTTTATCTACTAATAAAATACATATGTGGATAAGGCGTATGCCGTACGTGGCGTTTCTTTGCTTCTGAAGAAGCGTGGGTAAAGAGAATCAATTTTATTACGTAAACATAATTTTTACTACGCAGCGAAGGCGAGCAAATGGGTTTTCCCTTCTTGTTGGATCGGCAGTTTGAAACAACTTTTTTAAAATAACAACGGGAAACAAAGTAAAGCAAATCAAAGGAGAAGCGAAGCAAACGAATGCCATGCGATGCGAAGAGAAACAAATAATAGCCAAATGAAGCAAATTTTGGTGAGTTATTTTTACAAGTAAAAATATCTATACTTAAAGTATCATCTATATTATGTATATAAATATAACATTTCCATATAAAAGGAAAAATTTTTTATAATTTTTTATACTTTTAAAACTTGCGTTAATAAAAAAAAAAAAATGCACGAAAAAATTATTTGCAACGATGCTTTGAGGTCGGCTCAAACAAAAAAAAGAACTGCAAAGTATCTCAAGTATTCGTCCACACAAAAAAAAAATATATAAATATAAATAATACGGAGATATATATAATATAAATATAATACGAACAAATATATATATATAAATATAATAAGAACATATATATTCCTATGTGGAAGCGTCATGTAGCGCTTAGATGATCGGGGAGCAATGGGTCGTATGTTTCTTTGAGCGAGACCAATTGGGCATGAACAGAGAAGTATACATAAACGTGCACAAATGCGTATAGGATATATTTAGATCATATACTGCGTACAGAGGTACATTCGTACATGTACCACGATCACATGCGGGGCGTTTTTTTTTCCAGCCGCATCATGACCTCCAGGGGAAAAGATTTCTACGGCGAGCAAATGCGCCTATCGTGGGTCACTGTCAAAATTAGCACAATCGGAAGGAGCATTATTTGTTGTACAACATTTTGAGGGGCATAAAAAAAAAAAAGAAGAAGCAGTATACTTGTGTAGTCATGTAAATCCGCGGCTTTGAGTAGATATATTTTCGTTCCCCTACACGTATACTGCATAAACTGCGTACTGCGCGAACGCAAGGTATCATGCGCGAAAGGGAAATAAATTCAGCCCACTAAAAAATGGAGCTTTACAAAGGGGAAGAGGGAGGGGGGCCCAACTTATTTTACCCACAATGAAATGATGCTGTCTTTTGTTGAAATAAGGAGAGGCCGATTTCATGGAGTCGGAGCGGCGCATATGTATATATGCTTTATGCAAATGGTACCTGCGTACGTAGTACCTCCTTATGCGTTTATATATTATTTATGTACAGTCTTCTGGCGTATATTCCTTCCAGAACATATATGTACAGCGCATTCTTAACGTGCTTTGCCCCGCACCCCCTCTTCCGAGGATGACAAAACGTTTCCTTCTCTTCCCACTTGAATGTTTAATGTACAAAGGAAAAATAGGGAAGCAAGATAAGAGAACCTCTGCTCCTAACTATGCAAAAAAAAAATTGGGATATTGTTCAGTTTATCATTATCCTCTTCTTTCCTTTTGAGGAACAAATGGGGGGCTACTTCGTCCAAAACCTGCAAGTTGTTTGGTATCCCCGGCGCGTTTTCGCTTGTGAAATTTATTAGGTCCGCAGATTGGTTTAGTGAAAAGGTGCCCCCGTTATTTCCGCTCTCATGGCAGCGGTCATAGCGGAGGTGGTCGTTGCCTCCATCGTCACCATTGCCGCAGTCTGCCAAGTCATCATTATCTGCATCCCCCAAATGCACGTAATTTCCCCGCCCAGCACAACCATTATACATAGCAGCACAAGCACCTTTTTTCGCTCCCCCTTCTAAACAAAAATGGTAAATGGCATCTTCATTTTCCTGCCCTACATCTGGGGCTACATTTCGCTTTAAATTTGCAAATTTTTGCAGATTCGAAATTTTTTTCTTAAAATTTTTTTTTTCCTCCCTCAACTGGTTTAGCTCCCTCTGGAGCCTATTCAGCAGGTGGCAATAAACGATGTTTATTTTTTTCTGTTTCGTTAGTTCCTGTAGTAGGACGATATTTAGCTGGGCGTATTGATCTTCCCCAGTCGTGGACATGGGGTGTCCCCCTCTGTATTTACGGTCAGATTTATTTCCCCTTTGTGCACTCCGTCCTTTTTTGTGACCAAAACTGTCCCAGTGTAACCCCAATTTGCCGTCAAATGATAGGTAATCTAAACAATGCCTATTCCTGTTAATGATGTCCTCGGTGTGCTTCAGTATGTAATCCCCCCCCATCGTTACATCTTCAGTGTTTATCGAATTTGCCTTCATATAACTTACGTTTTGGATGAGGTGATCTTCTACACCGTTCCTGCGTTTGGCTTCTTTTTTTCTGTCCCTCTTATTATCGCGTCCATTACGGTGTATATTATCGCCCTCAGTAGTGCTGTTCCTGTTTGCCCTTTTTTGCCCCCCTTCGTGCTCTCCCTGCGAATACACATCGCTTTGTCCCACTTTCTTTTTACTTTTCCTAAATTTGCTGAATGTACTTAAGGAGTGCCTGTCCTTATTAACTTCAAGAAGGGGCAAGTCGACACATGCCTCTTCCTCCGTAATTTGTTTTTTCTCCAATCCGTCCTTTGCATCGCTTTCTCGGGCGAATGTGTCTTCCTCTCCTCCAGTTTGCCCCGCTCCTACTCCATTGCACTTTTCATCCCTCGCCCCGCCTTCGTACCTTTCTCCTTTTTCAAGTTCCTTTTTTGTCCGAACTGCATAATCATCTGCATAATTATCTGAATTCCCCATTTTTGTTCCTCCTCCTGCGCCTGAAAAAGACACACCATCTTGAGTGGTTCCATTCCCCAGGGAATCCACAAGATCGACACCTTCGTTCGCATCAATCTGACAAGAGAGTGACCCAGTCATTTGAGCCTTTCCCAACTTTTCTTCATTATCCATCTGGGAGGACATTTTCTTTCCTTCCAAGTTAGTAGTTGCACTTTTCGCATGCTCCACCAAATGGCGGTCCTCACAATTTTCTTCCACAATAAAGTGGTCCACCTTGACGTTAACATCATCTTTCGTGCCCATAGTAATGTAGGCATATAAATAGTTGCATCCATTTCCCACCGAGTTGTACTTAATAAGGTTATTGCTTCCCTTCTTATGATGGGCCAATTTCGTATTCAGGAGTTTATTCATGAATTGCACCTTTTTGCAAGAATCAAATAGAAACAATTTTTCATTTTCTGTCAATATGATAATATTATCGTCACTGCATGCGAAATGTCTGATGCGCACATTGGCCATGTTGCTCATTTTTTTAATCCCCCGAATGTTATTTCCCCAGACGTAGAAGATATGATTTTTCGTTAAACAGGCTGAGTATAATTTCCCCAGGGATACCTTCACCACTGTGTCGTTTTGGGGTATATCAATTTTTTTAATTCTATAACTTGACTTGTTGCTTTTTATGCCCAACTCTCCATTTCGGTTGCCCCCCCAGGTGTATAATCTCCCTTTGCTCGTTAGCATGGCGTTGTGGTTGTAGCTGGAGTGTATGCTAGTAATTTTCATTTTTTTTTTTAATTCTATTTTTTTGGGGAAGTACACGTTTTCCTCGCGTTTGAAGCCCAGTTTTCCGTCTTCCCCGCAGCCGCAGGCGAGGATGTGGCAGTTGGGGCGGTCATCACAGGAGTTAGCACAGGAATCATAAGGGGAGTCAGCACGGGAGTCAGCACAGGAGTCAGTACGCGAATCGGCGCAGTAGTTCGCACTCTCATCCGCATCATGATCGTCGCCTTCTTCTTCCCCCTCCCCACTGTGGCTGCTACCTACTTCCCCATCATTAATATTTATGTCAAGCCCGTTGAGGCAGCCTGAGCCCACTTCCTTTTTGCCCTTCATCATGCAGGGGGATTTCCCCTCTTGTTCCCTCACCTTCGCCTTGGATGCACCCAAGTGACCTTCGCCATTTCCATCTTCACATTCGGTTAAAAAAAGGGAGTGATTTTTACCACACGCAATGTCTATGACTTTTTCTTGAAAGTAAATGAGCAGTGGCGTAGAAATTTCATCCGTGTTATTTCCGATACCTAATTGGCCACAGTTATTATTTCCCCAGACGAAAACGTTGTGGTTGCACATTAAGGCAATGATGTGTTCATACCCACATGACACCTTTCGTACTTTGTGTTTGGACAAAATTGGATTGATCGTCAATTTGATTCTATTCGTTTTGTCGCCCAGACCCAGCTGCCCATAATTATTTAACCCTACAATTTCAAAGTCGTCATTTTCGTATATAATTATTAGGTTATTTGGCCCGCTGTAAATATCCTTAATGTGTGCTGAATTTTTTATGTTAATCAGGGAAAATTTCTGTTTCTTTCCTATTAAGAATTCCTGCAAAAGGGAAGGGGACGACGTTGATAAATGCGCGGCTGAGCGCAAAGTTCAATTTTGGGTTTGGGGCCACTGATCCGCTGCTATTTGTGTGTATGTCCTTAGGAGATGCTACTGCTCAGACATGGACATTTGAACACACTGTGGTACTTCCAATCTCATACATACGTGTGTAAAAGGGGGAACACGTGACCTTCCAATCTGCGCCCACATTTACAATACCTTACATTCGTTCCGTGAACGACAAGCCGATTTTTCCCCTGTCCTTGTCCCATCTTCGTGGAAGCTTTATTCTTATGGGATTATAATGCGAAGGAAAAGACTAATTAAAGAAAAAAAAAAAAAAAAAAATATGAACGTTGAAGTATAAAATTCGCGTTGCACAACAAGTGTGTGCTATCCACAATTTTACCGACTGATCAGTTATGATAAAATTACGATTTCTTCCTTCTGACATTTGTGATTGGGGGGGTGAGTTGACGTAGGCATATTCACTCGGCGGATGCATTTTTTTTTTTTTACACTATGCTTGGTCCAAAATGTGTGTACTCCTTTTTCACCTGCGTTTTGTAAACCTTCCCCCTGATGGTCTCTGCGTAGTGGTTTACTTTTTGAGATTCTCTTCCTTGGATGAGCAGTGATTTGA
This sequence comes from Plasmodium inui San Antonio 1, assembly GCF_000524495.1. Lineage (NCBI taxonomy): Eukaryota > Apicomplexa > Aconoidasida > Haemosporida > Plasmodiidae > Plasmodium > Plasmodium inui. The sequence goes on from NW_008481842.1 coordinate 359,419, forward strand.
GTAAATAACGACGCGTTATTCAATTTCACTTTTGAAATGGAATTTTTTTGCCTCGATTTGATTCCTTCTGTGGAGATGCTTAGCGGTTAAAAGGTAAGACGAAAAACGGGACACGACACTAAAATCACAGCGGAAGAAGTAGCCTCGTCGCCCAACCCATTTGTTCCAATTTTACACGAACGGTATCAGCAGCTATGGCACAACATTTATGCAAAGTGACACGTTCGATAAATTAAAAAAAAAAATTTTCTTAATTGTTAATCCTTTTTCAAAATAGTAAACACGTAAAGTTGCATATAAAAACTTTTCACCAAATGACAGCACAATATGGATAAGGAAAAAATCCGTTTGTCGGAACCTGGCATCAATGGTTACTAATTTTATACATTTGACAAATGAAATCACAAGGGGCGGGTGAACTATCGTATGCATTCAGCGTAAATAGGAGGAACACCACGCTATAATCCACTCACCCGAAAAAAAAAAACAAAAAAAAAAAAAATACTAAAAATTGTAAACGCATGAATGTGTAACGCGGCTGGGGGGGAAGGATGCATGCGGAACAAAAAAAGGATGAACAGGTTGAGAAAATACGCGGGAAGAGGTACCCTAACGCCGGTAAGAAGTACCCTACGAACAGCGCCAAGGCGCTTGCTGCTAAATTCTCACACCGCCTTCGAGGCGTACTTGGTGGAAAAGACCATGTAGGCGGAGAGCATGAAGTCCGAAATGAAGGTCAACAAAGAGACAAAGTTATTTGATAAATAAACGTACAGAAACGAATTCAGGTTGCAGAACCACTTGGTCTCGGTCGTGTTGGAAGGAGCAATGGAAGTCGTAGCCGTGTGGCCATGCTGAATCTGAGTTATCTGCAAGTATTCTTCATAAGAACAGAAGAGAAGGTTTCCTTCAAGTAGGTAGCTGGAATATAATACTTGGCTAACTACAAAAATTAATGTGCAGACATTTGTTAAAATGCTAACAAGGAGGGAAAATTTGCACGATCTTAAAATTCCATACAAATCGTAATAGCTCAACAGGGAAAACAGGATAGCCGAAATTATGGTAGTCACGAGGAGCAGGTGTAAATAATAAATCTTATGTTTCTGACTTGAATAAATAATTATCTTCACAGTGTCACTCAAATTGTTCAAATCGTAAATATTATATTCTGACAAAACTCTTTTAAAGAAGGATTTTGTTTTTAAAAATATATAAAATAGTCCTAGGTATAGATACGCCGAAAAGAGTTTTACGTAGAATAGGCAGAATTTTTTTCGAAACGTTCTGTCTGTATTCAAGTACAAGGTTATAAACTCAATCATCGATAGGAATATAAAAACTGATGGAAATACAAACGCATAGTTATGCATGCGGCATAAATTACTTCCTGTGTTGAGAAACAAATCCTCTTTATCGTAGCTAGCAAACCAGTACATATAATTCTCGATGTTACAGAAAAAAGTTCGATTTTCCAAATTTTGCAGAAAAATGGTACATATAAATAATATGTCCAAATGGAGGCTGATCAATCTTATGTACTTCTTGAAGCTAAATAATTTTATGCAAAAACATTTTACTCGAAAAGTTGAAAATATTTTCAACAAATTGAGAAGGATTAGAAAGGTGCCACATACAATGTTGATTATGCTAAATGCTTTGTAATAATTCATAAAAATTTTGTCATCCTTGAGGATGTTTTTTTCCTCTTCTTCTATGCCATGTTTTCCCTTTTCTTCGTCCCCCAATGTTAAGAAGTTGGTCGTTAGGAAGTTAAAAAGTACGACATACGTTGCGGTTGCAATTACTGACAGGATTCTTACGCCTACGAGAGCGTACTCGTGTTTCTTAGCTTTTATGTCTGTGTTTGTCGGCGCGACGTAAGTTCCCTTCATTCTGAAGGTGGGCGCGCGGCGCCGGTTAAGCGGTGTGACCTGTTGCGCAACCCCTCCGTCGTGTGTGTGGCGCGTTAATCATTCGCACAGCAGGTTCGCCAGCTATCGGGTTTGTAGTTTGATCGGTCTGGTCAGTTTGGTCACTTTGGTCAGTTTGGATCGGTTCTTATCTGTTTCCTTCGCGTAGTTCTCCTTTTACACTATTCACGCTGCTGTGTCGTATCGGCCTTCCTCTCGCCGTTCCAGTTACTCCCTTTCTGCGACTTCTCCGCACCTCGCGCGCTTTGTAAAGCCCCAACGCGGTGTACTCGGTTGAAATATATGTGTCAATTTGTACCTCCTCTTTGGGAAGGTTGAAAAGTTCATCGCATTTTGTGAAAATGCTTCTTTTGCTTAGAAGGGGGCGGGGCAAAAAGGACTTGTGGGTAAATCCTTACCTTTCGCTGGCTTGCAGGTAAATTCTTATCCTTTGCTTGGCTTGCATGTAAATTCTTACCTTTCGCTCCCTTGAGTAGGGACAAACATATGCATATGTAAGTAACGTATTTACCTGTGCGCAAGTGTTTGTATGTATAAACCACCCCTCGCGCATTTTTTTTTTTTGGGAAAACATTTACACTGCTTCACTTCGATGCCTTTCCATTTTTTTTGTAAAACTATGGCAATCAACGTGAGAGTTCCAAAATGGCCACGAACCCGCGTAAGCTATCAAATGTTGCCATATGCGAACGTTTATCGGCATATAATCACAATCCTTGTGGTGTGCTTAAAACTTCCAATGATCTCATTCGATTTGCTACGCGAAGATGTTTTTATGCCATCCCTTTACGTCACCCTTGGGCTTAGCTGCCGGAGCGCGTGCACTTGATATTTTTTTCCTCCTCATAAATGTGCGCATAGGTAGGCGAATGTCGCGAATGTGACGCATGGTTAGTATGCCGTGCATTGCATATACATATTACACACAGAATGGAAAAACGTTTCGCAACACAAGGAGAACTCTTTAAGATACCTTTGCCTAATCACTTGGGCGTACGTGGTTGCATAGGCAACACGTCGGTAGTATGTGCCTTCTCCTTCCATTTCGTTGCCCTTAATGCTCCGGGTGATACGCGGTTGCCAACGGTTGGACGCACGGCGGAAAGGATGTGGCCAAACACTAATGGAATTGCACCTTTTGATGAAGAAGTCAAGACAGTTTTTTTCTTTCTTTTTTTTCTTTCACCGGCGAGGTTGTTCAGATAATTTTTCCTACGAAGGGGCCGAAATTCAAGCGGAGGTAATGATTGCAAAGCGTGCATACAGCACAGCCATTCGTGTGCACGTCCGATCTTGCGCCAATTTCTGCGCGTGTATCTCCTCATAGCCGCGGGAGAAAAACGAAAAGGTTACTCTTTCAAGATGGTAGTCTTTCAAAAAAATGTTAATCATCAAACGTGACGTGGTTAAAATGGAAACAAAATTTTAAAAACTAAAAAGAAGAAAAGCAATAAAATAAAGATAACATCGCGGTGTAGAAGAAACAAAAGTTTGCTGAAAAAGGTAGTCGCCATGATGTACACAGGTTGGTTGAGCTCTTCTCATTTTACTGCCAAAATGGCTAATCGTTTTTTTTTTTTTTTTTTTTTTTTTTCCTTGTGCATTTTTAAAGCTTCTTAAACACCCCCTACTTATGGTATGCAAAAGGGGAAAAGAAAGAGAAAATATCAAATATGCACAGCAAATGGGTCAATGAATAGACGGTAGTTATCTCTAGCTAAGTAAAACATATACAACTTATAAAGAGTACAACATGCAAGGTTAAAGCTGCTAGGGGAGTAAGCGGAGGGAGGAAAAAAAAATAAAAAAAAGGAACTCCCACAATGTGTGACAAATGAAAGAGGGACGTGTTTATTGTTAATGCGCAACTTTGTCACAGGGAGAGGCAATCAATTAGGCATACAAGAAGTGTGCCCCTGCGGGCGATCTAACAGAATACTTTAACAGCTTCCTTCAGCTGATCGACATCCATCGGGATGTGCTCATTTTTAAAGGCCTCATCGATGACGCTTTTTTCCCCCTTATCGTCTACTTTCACCAAAGTATAAACAGCGGAGAAGTAATTTATGCAATTTTTTTTGGAAGCAATTTCTTGCAGCAACGGGTTTTGCAAGTTAATCGCTTCAGTGATGTTTTCGTTTTCATCCCCCAATTGGCTTAGAAACTTGTCGATAGTTTTCTGCTTATTTCTGTGTGTTTTTTTCTTCTCATTATCGTGTAATAAATTCATCTTTAGCATCGGCGTATGCTTATCTTCCTCATCGCTTCCGTCGCTGCTCCTCTCACCACCTGCTCCTTCCCTTTCCTCCTCCGCTTTCATGGCCGATCCCACCCCAAACAAAGTGATCTTCATGGAGGTGACGCCATAGCTAGTCACGCCCCCGATGATTTTATAAACATTTTCGTACTTCAGCGGGCGGTTATATGAAATGTCGATGTGGCGAACCACGTAATTCATTTTTTCAATATCTGTGGATGTTAATTTGAGAAGATAACAAATAACCGAGTTGCCGCAGTGTTTCACTTGGTTCGAATGGAACATGATGTTGAGGATGTCTAGATCTGAAAATTTCACCTTCTTCGATTCGTATAGCATAGTGTATGTGTTTCCATCTATCAGAAGCTTCAGGGTGATTGCTTCCGTGGCCCAGCTGTGAAGGTACAGGAAGAGCAGCGCGAGGAGGAGCGTGCGCGGGGATATCATCTTGACGGTTGGCGCGGATGGGGGAAGAGCGGAGAGAGGCAGCGTGGAGAGGGACAGCGCGGACGAAGTTAAGCAGGCCCAGTTGAGCTAACCGCGTTGGCAAAGTTGAGTTGGGCGCGTTACGAAGACACAATGGCTGATACTGAAAAGTGGTTAACGCTATCTGTATGGGGGTAAGGGGTGCTCAATCTGGGGAAGGGGCTTCCTTGTGCACTTTCGGAAAAATTTCCAGCGGTTGGAAAATGTGGCCAGGGGCAATTATCGACAGGGGAAACATGCACCTGCATCTGCCTGTGCTAGTGTGTATTATACGAACATTCATTCGCACCGCCCCAGCGGCACACCAAATCCAGTTAGCAAAAAACGGTGCATTCTGCCCGAAAATGCACACTGACGTGTCCACCGCGCGCGCGGAGGTTCTATTCCGTTCAGTTTCCCCCTATAGGTATTTCCTTATCCATCTGGTTAGGGCCTAATTGCCCATCCATCCATTCATTTGTCTATTCATTTGCCTGTTTATTTGTCTACCCATTTACTCCATTCCATCATGCTTGCATTACAGAGGAAACCCCAAAAGGGTGGCCGGGGGGTGCCCCCACCTGTGTGCACGTCATTGCCGCTTGAAGCGATTTAATTAAAACTTGCTGTTTTTTTTGGGTATGCGAAAACGGAGGGAATTTTAAAAGGGAGAATGGTGTCGCGGAAAAAAAGGAATGAGCAGGAAATAAGTAGGCTGAGTGGTTAGAGAATCGTGGGAGAGGAAGTAAAAAAAAAAAGATTATAAAAATGTAGAAAACTGGTGCAAACTGCACCGTTATGCAGACAAATTGGGCCGCCCAAAATTACGAGGCGCATCGCAATGCCCTATCCAGGATGCACCAAATAGACAAAACGGGGCATGTGAGTACCTTTTCCCATGTCCCCATGCAAGGGGGGGCGAGGGATCTTCCACAAAGTGGTCGCACCCATCGATGACAAAAGGTGGTGATGATTTATATTTGGCCTTTTTTTTTTTTTTTTGCCTAACAAAAAACACTGACTAACTCCTTCAATATTTCAACTTTGATTGGCGGAAACTCATTTTTGTATTTTTCCGGAATAGGTTCTTTAGTTCCTTCTTTATTTACATGAACTAGAGTATAATGAGCAGTAAAGTAATTTATACAGTTTTTCTGTGATGCGATTTCGTTCATTTTATTCCTACATAGCTTGATAACTGCATCGGCATTATCTTCTTTGTATTCTTTAAGAAGCTTTTCTACATGGTGGTGACTTGTGGTGGCGTCCTTGTTTGAATCCCTTTTTGTGGCCACCTCGCTGTGTTCAGTTTTAAAGTCCCCTTCGTTCTGTGCCCCTGAGGTGGAGGCCTCTTCATGGCCCTTCTCAGCATTAGTCGCCTCGTCCAAATGCGCAGACGCCCCATTTGGCAAAATATTTTTAACCCCAAAGTTGGTGCTACCTTCATTTCTACTGCTCGAGCTTGTCCCAAATAGAGTTATCCTTAAAGAAGTATTCCCATAGGAAGTTATCCCTCCTATTATTTTGTAACTGTCTTCATATTTTAGTGGTTTATCGTAACTGATGTCAACATGCCTCACTAGATAATCCATTTTATTCGAATCTCCTGATGTCATTTTCATTAAATAGCGGTTTATTGAATTGCCCGAATGCTTTACATGGTTTGAGTGAAACATAATTTTATAAGGATCAAGGTCTGAGAATTTCACCTTCTTTGGTTCGTACAGAATGGTGTATACCTTTCCATCCAGATCTACCTTCAGATTTTTTGCCTCCACATTTTCACAACAAGGTAGGAAGAATAGGCAAGCTAGAAGTTTAATGCATAACGGTAGAACCAGCAGCGCCCTCTTCATCTTGGCTCCCTTGCCGGTTTGATAAAATGGGGAAATGATAGCGGGGGTGCTACGTGGGAGTACTTCGCTGGTGTACTGCTATATTGGGTACTTCTGCCCTGGCTGCTACCTGGGAGCTCATTTATTTACTATTTTTAAAGGATAACTTTTGCTGCGGCACAGTTCGAGAGGCTCACTTTGGGCGGAGGCCTACTTTGGGGGAAAACGGCCTAATCGGCCTGGCGCTAGTCCTGCCTAAGCCACGAAATATCGAATCCTATTTTAGAAAATAAGGTATTTTTTTTCTTTTCCTTTTTTTTTGGGATAATCCTCCCCTTTCTATTTCATATGTTTTCTAAGCCGAGTTGGCCTAATCTAAAAAGCAAAGGGGAATTTTTATTCTACCTAGGACCGATAAAAATGGCAAGGCTGAATTAGTTTCCTAGTCTATACAAATAGTACCTGGAAAAAAATCCTCCTCTTTTTTCTTTTACCTCCTTCGCCCTTGTGCATACACCACAGTATTATTTTTACAAAAAAAAGAAAAAAAAAACACCTTTTCGCTCGAAAAAAGGCTGCTAAATGGTTCACACTTTTCTATAGGTTAATATATGTGCACACTTCTACCATCACATGAGGAATTTAGAAAGGAAAATTTCATTATTTAAAAAAAAAAAAGAAAAAGTTCTGTCAGAATTTCAATGGGAAAGAAAAGGGAAAATAATATTCCCTCGTGGATACCTGCATGTAGCATGTGCCTCTGCGCACAATGCGTGAGGCACGTCAACCTAGTTTTAGTGAGCTAATCGCGTCGCCATCCCGCTAGGTTATAATAATATAGCAGCAACTTCTAGATAATCATTATTTATACATACACAAATATGGCTAAAACGGGAAGCTGAAAAAGGGAAACTAAAAGAGGGTTGAGGTAAAACCCCACCCCCCTCTTCGTGTAACCCTCATAACAAATTAGCTATCCCCTAGTGCTGTAAATTGGCGTCCTGGTTAGCCGTTCCGACAAGGAAGGTATAAAAACAGGAAAGGGGAACAAACTCAAACAAAAAGGGTTCGATCATTTCGAGCCACCAGGAGCGCACGACTGTGCGTGCCGACTTCTACGTGGGACACACATACGTCAGGCACCCAACTGTTCCAATGAAACGGAAGTGTTACTCAGTAGCAAAATGGGGCTTAGCAACACGTCGGAAGAAGATGATCAATATGGGAAAATTTTATTACTTTTGTTTTTTTTTTTCTATCCCCTTCTTTCTTATTTATACGCTGCAGCGTGGTAAAGAATCGCGCCTCTCCTTGGCCCCCCTCGATTAGGCATAAATAAAAAAACATATATTATGTGTGCGTCTGTATTTTCTTTTCCTTCATTTTTCGCTCTTACTATTTTTGAGTAACCTGTAAAAGGGGGGAGGGAGCGAATGAGGCAGTCATAGTAACACACCGCTGGGGCAGTTTCACAGGCACGTGTTCGCACGTGGGAGGTACCCCTGTATGTACACTTAAACATGGGGTATAAAAAGGATTGTTCATTTATTTATTTTTTTTTAGTGAGCAGGGAAAAAAGGGTAAATGTTAGACACATCGCTATCCCCCCCTCCCCCATACAGCTCCATTTGTGGCGAAAAATCAGAAGTGCCACGGTTTTCAAAAGGTGGAATTATCCTAACTGTGTACTAGCTGTGTATTAACTGTCTCCCCTTTTTGTATTTATAAAAACACCGGGGGGTAATTTAACGTGACGCGATGAGTACATTTCGCGTAGTTCGGGTACACAAGGGTAGGAGTGAAGGCGTTATTCCGCTCTCCTCACTCGCCTTCTCGCTTACCTCTTTTTCTCCTTCCTTTCCTTGTTGAGCTTCAATTTGAATAGGTGCCTTTCATCATGAATTCTGCATTGGTCGGGGGCAGAGATTCCCACGCGGGGATTAAATTTGAGCAAAGACAAACGATGTGCTTTGCACATTCGTATGTCCATCACAATGTGTAGGTATGGAGACGGGGGGCCGGTGCAGGAACCGCACGTGACGCACATCAGAGCGCAGTTTACATTTTCTGTTGCGCTCAATTTTTACTTGTAGAAGTCCTTCGTCTTGGAAAGGAGCTGTATTTCCTCCTTGAGCTTTTTCGGGTGGTCGTTATTTATTCTGCTCTCGATTTCGCTGATGGGGAGGAGGCGAATGGGAGGGGGCTAATGTAGGGCGTTATACCTTACATGTCGCGTCTGAGCGGGGGACGCCCCCCTGCGTGTGCATGCAAAATTTGACGTGTACATGCACCACTTCACATGTAGACACATGCATAATCCACATGTACACACATGCATAATCCACGTGTACACACATGCGTAATGGACGTGCAATCAACGGATAATCCCCGTGTAGTGCATGGGCAGTCCCTACCCTGGCAGCTGCAGGGCATCCTGTCGCCAGTATAACGAATTCGACGCGCTAGTCCTTTTCTTCAGTTCGATAAGCCGATTATTCAGGTAAACGCACAAATGTTGGTCATCTAGAATTTTCGCGGAAACAAAAACGACACCCGTCCCATCGTTTATGGTCAGAAATAACCCATCAAAGAAGTCCAGAAAAAGCGTCCAGCTGCCAAAAACTTTGTACACAGAAATGCCCGACGCTATAATCTTATGCGGGTAAAAACTGTACTCAAAGACGTGCTTGAAAATATCCTTCACGTTTAAAATGCACTTGTAATTTTGTAAGTATTTAAATAAATTCAGGGCAATATTAATGACACTGTAATTGTAATGGTCCTGTTTAAAAAAATAGTTGTAATCGTTCGATTTGTTATTATAAAGGCTTCTCAATTTTAGAATTTTTCTTTGTAGAGATAGGGGCAATCGTATATTCACACTTCGCATGCATTTCTGCATGTCCTTTTTATTGTAAAAGGTAGCGTAGCAAATGTTGTTGTTAATGTATGGGTCGTTTCTGTGACTTAGGCATCTTAATATTTTCAAACGGCCATACTTGTTTAAGCTTTTTCGGAGCCTTTCCTGGAGGTACTCGTTCGTTCGGTTAGTTGGTAGGTTCGTTATTTCGATGGTATTCTCTCCGTATATGTACATGTATTCGTGCCTGGATGGAGGGGGAAAAAAAAGGAGGTAACACATGAGTGGCTGTTTGTGTGTGCAGAAGGTTGTACGTGCTAAAACATTCTGGTGCATGATTGTATTCACTCCCGCTTTGTGCCTCACTAAGGGTAAACTCTCCCAAAGTGTCCACCCTCTTGTGGTTACCCAGACTTGGGCGTACTGTATCTCCAGTCGATGAGCCCCTTGGAGTTCCTAGAGTACGGAGGCTGGTGAAACAGACTGACACCTATCCTTTTCTTTCTCTTTTTCTCGATATAGCATTTGATTTTGCTCCCCCCGGGGTACTTGTGAAAGAACCTTTTGAATATCATCCTGGGGGAAATTTACTCACTAGGCCTCCTCAAATTTCATCGTGCCCCTTGCGAACTGCGCATTGCAGGTAACAACAAAATGGGCGCTGCAAGTTTCTGGTAGGTTCCACCCTCCCTGTGTGTGTTCTTTTTATTTTATCTTATTTTATTTTATTTTTTTTGGTCCTTCCCAGAGTGATTACACTCATTACAGCTTGCGGGTGGGCCAATCAAAGGAACATGCCGGAGAATCAGTGGAGTTCCGAAATGGCGAAGTAACTTTGCGGAATAAGCGAAAAACAGCACTTCGCGGTAGGAATTATCGACATACTGTGCGTGGGAGGAACGCAGGGAACATCTCGACTCACGGTTAGAGCCAGTTAAGGGCGGTTTGCGCTTTCCCTGCGGAGAGAAGGTTTGTGTAGTTTGTTGGGATTGAAAAAGCCGGCAAAAGGGATAGTTCAAACAGGGGCGAGATAAGTAGGGCACGAAAAGTGCGCAGTGGGAAAAAATCGCGCGAGAAGAGACAGCACAAGGCGAAGACAATAAGATAAAATAAAATAACGGGCCAACATCAATACTTAAATAGGGTACGCAGACCCCTGCGCACTTAAATTAGCAAACAAATGGCGAAACGGAAACGCGCGTTAAGAAACTCGAAAATGAGCTGCTAATCAGGCCAAAAAAAAAAAAGGATAGCCCATAGCCAGTAGCCAATATCCAAACTGTGTGCAAAAGGAGGGGACCACTTTCTCCACATCTTCTCACGCCATTGGAAGAAAAAACTTGTGAGAAAAGAGAAACCCACATTGTCAATTTTCGTGTCCTATTATTGCAAATAATTAGCAGGAATTAAAGAGGAAAAATTAAAACTTCACTATTGCATAACATGGAGAGGGAGTTTTCCCAATGTTGACGTCATGAAAAAAATTATGACCAGATGAAAAGAAAAAATATATATATATAGATTGTCCATTTTAGCCTCCCGCTAGGCGGCTTCCTTTGTGCCGATTGTTCCCCCCCGGAAGTTTGGGGCACGACGAAAACAGTTATATTTGCTTTACCGTGTAAGGACACATACAAATATATAGACCATTAGGCAAACATACTCACACGCGACAAAATGGAAAAGGGCGGCAAGAGAAAAATCAAGGACGACGGCGTCGGCAAAGATGATCACGGAGGAAACGAAAAAAAGAAAAAAAAAAGTAAAGTAGAAGCGAAACCCACAAACAATAAGATCCACAGCTGTCTCAACATTCACAACAATGTACTGATAAAAATGGTTAACGAGAACAAACGAAAATTTGAAAAAGTAAACAATGTGGAGACTATGTACACAAAGATAAAGGCAAGCATTACTTCGCTCAACGTGTCAAGTGTGCTAATGGATCACTATAATTCGTTTATTTACTACGAAAAGAACAAAATGGACTTCCTCCTTCCCGAGTTGGACGCAATAGTCAATTCGTCCAATATCGATGTGCTCAAGGGACTAAGCGAGTTATCCTTTTTCCCGATTTACCACGAAACGGTTAAAAGGAACAGGAAAAAAAAAAAAAAAAAAAAACAGATGCACAAACATGGATCTATATCTACGCAACTATGAAAATGACTTTTGCACATTTTAAGGCAACTTGTGTACTAGTTTGGATTAAGAGAAATATCCACAGTTACACGTCACCCCCATTTGGGTAGGCATCATATTTTACATACGCAGTGTTCCTCACGTATCGAAATTAAACGTTATAACTATCAAGTTGTACCCAGAAGGCCAATTTAGTGGCACCCTAGCAGAAGAGGGAAAAAAAAAAAAAAAAAAAAAAAAAAAGGGGCCCTTTAACTCCTGCCGGCTCCCTTACTTGGAGTTACGCCACCTGGTTCTATTTTGTTCCTTTTTTTTTTTTTTTCTTTTTTCCATTCGGACCAAAGCTGAGAAAAAGAATAATCGAATGGCTCGCCAAAGATAGAGGAAAAAAACAAACCGACAATGAAGATCCCGAGAATATGAGCATGTCTTACTGGTTTAGCCTGAACCTCCTCCTGACGTATCTGATTTACAAAAATGACCAGTACTCCAGTTATGCCTCCCTGGTTCACCTGAATTTGTTGCAGGTATGGTAGACAGGGTGGAAATAGGCAGACACATGCGAATAGACGCCGCGTTGTCGTTCTCATACGAAGGGGGTCGTGATGTCACCACTGGGGGAGACGAACAAGGATAATTAGTGTCTCAGCACCGTTTCTCCGCACTATTTCTCCGCATTGCTTCCCCACATTTCTGCGTGCCCCCTTACCCCCTTCCAGTGGATGCAGCGTGACAAAAGAAGGTTACATTTCCGCCTGTTTACACTGAAAGGAATTCTGAAGCGGTTTCTAACTTGCTCCTTCTACTTCAACGACAAGGAAGTGGCGAAACTGGAGAAGGTGGACAGTGAGGATGGGAAAAATGGTACGGCTATTTAGGATTCGAAAGAGGGAGGAATGGCTGGGTCATCTCCCGTGAGCACTGTATGCATGCCGCTTATGCTGCGCAAACTGCGGTTATATATTGCATGCACTGATCGTATATATGCACCGAAGCAGTGGTGTCCTCATTTCCTCTATACCTCATTTTCCATTTCCGAAGAAAACGAAGGGACTGTCCTAAAAAATGTATTCATGGCTCTGAACGAAAGCATAGAATACCTAGATGTAAGCAACTTGGTGAACATAAACGACAAAAATTGTATCTTCGAGTTAATCAAATTTTTTCTCCAATTGGTAAGGAAGCCACTAATTAATTCTATCCATATATTGTGTATTAACTATCTGATAAAAATAGTGAGAAGATGTTATGACTTGAGGTTGACTTATAACATCAACGTGGAGCTCTATGACATCGGGCCGGAGGTTAACATCTTTGTCAAAATAGTGAACCTAATTTTTGCGAAGATATTGTTACTCTTGAAGGAGACAAGGAATGAAGAGAGTATATACTCTGTGGATCAGATTAACAATATGAATAACTTAATTATTTTGTTTTTCACCAACGTTGTAAATAGTTGCATTCGGGTCATTGTTCCTCAAGTTCTCTTTAATGAGAAGCTCAAGCGGGATTACTTGTCTGCCAGGGAAGGCACTTCACCTGTGGAGAGCCAACTGTGCTTCGAGGACCAGGTGGTGGCCAACGCGTGTAAGGGGAAAAAAGCGCTGCACAGCGGCGTTGATAGATGCGTTGGATAGGGGCGTTTCATAGCGGCGTTGATAGCGGCTCTTTGTCGGTGGAGACGCTGCGCCGATGCCGCAAATGGGCGGCTCCTCCCCCGGCGGCTATAACCGTGGCGGATCTTGCGAACGGTCCCCAAAGTGTTTCTTCCCAAATTGTCTTTTCCCAAGTTTTACACCCTTATCTTTTCTTTTCCAATGAGTAACTCTTTTCCTTTCCCATATCAGGCAACCCTGTGTTCTCTTTCATCGAAATATTCATCATTAACAACCATGACCGGAGCGAAAGGAACCTTTTCCTGGACTTAATCAAATCGTTAGTCAAATTGTGCAGGAAAATAGAAAGCAAATACAACGTCATGCGAATCATATGCGATGAGTACATGCTGTTCGTTAAGGACGACGAGAACAAGAAGAGAGATTCCCGATTTTTGGACAAGAACTATTTAAGGGTTCGGAAAATTAGCAGGAAGAGGATCGACTCCAGTGCATCGTTCACGCTGGAGGATGATTGCAGCTCGTCTGTGTGCTCCGAGTCGGAGGGGGAGGAAGTGGGTGGCGTCGAGACTGATCCAGAAGCTGACGCTGACGCACCGGATGGCGCATTGGATACCGTCGATCCGGCCACTCTGGACCACCCCACAGAGCCAAATGGGGAAGATGCCCCCCACGAGACCCACAGAAGGACTAAGAAAAAGACGAACACCTGGGCAGCGAAAAATAGGATACAAAACAAGAGAAAGTCCACCCTTGTAGTGGATCAAAAAAGCTACTCCATCACCTACGAGTCAGTTATGGTGAGATACCTAAATATTCTCATAAAATATATCAACTGCGAAAAGTATCAAATAAGGAGCATCATTCTAGATCTATTCCTAGCCTTGATGAAGAAAAAAAAAACGAACAAAAATGAATCCATTTTCTTGAAATTGTTTAAATTATTTCTAGAGAGGTTAGAAGACCCTAACATGGTTGTCAGGGCAAAGGCACTATCCATTCTGGGAATCTTAACGAACAGAAAATATCATAACAATAATTCACTTGTGTATAAATTCATATTTAACAAAACGAAGGAGAAAATTAACATGTACAAAATCATTTCGGGAAATATTTTTAGCCACAAAAGTAACATCCGCAAATTGACGGTGCAATATATAGAGGCCATTTTCGAAACCCTTATAGGGAAAAAACTAAGCTATAAATTATTTTTAATTTTTATTTCCAACTATATGTACTGTTTGTCCCTGGACGCCATGCCATCTGTGAGAAGACAAATTCTCCTGACTGTGAATAATCTGTTTATTAATGCAAGTGAAGACGTGTATGTAGCCAAAATGTGGCTGTCTATCATCTTGGCAGCCATAACGGATATAGAGGAGACGGTGAAGGATGAAGCCATTTCACTTTTCTTAAATACATTCATAAAATCTGCTTTTCAGTGCCCCATTTTGAAGGCAAACGAGAAGACAATAAAAGAAGTTTTGGCCAAAAATAAACTCACATATTTTAGGGCGACTCGTCAACCATGGTCCGTCTCATCAAGTAGGCACAGCCATGCTGGGCGGGATGAAGAAGCGGTTTATGGGGCAATCGGGGAAACGGCCTATGGGGATGTTGGAGAAACAGTCTATCAGGGTGCTGCTGCAGAGAAGGGGTCCACCTCTACCAGGGGGATAATAACACCCCACGAGGGAGACTCTGAATTTACGAAGGAAAAAAACAAAAGTGAAAAGAAGGATAACCGAGACGAGTGCGATAAAAATAACAACGGGGTGCTACTTCTTATAGACACATGGAAGACCTACTTCGGGGAAGACGTGACCAACTACTTCTTAACCCTTTTGAGGACGATGATCAAATACGACCTGCAGAATTTCAACCTGATGATTTTTTGCCTCAAGCGGAAGAAGAATAACAGCCTCGAAGAGTTCATCAGCGTACTGAACTCCTTTATGTACAACCTGCGCTACTTTTCCATAAAGATGTGGAACATTTTCCTGCTCGATTTTGTCATAGAATTGTCTAAGGAGTATCGGCACAGCGTGGATATCGGGAATGTTCTCTTCCTCCTGAGAAGATGCTACCGAGTGTATCTGCTGAGCGCCCCGGTGGGGGGGCCCATCCACATAGATAGCGCTGTTGGCGGTGATGGCGTTAATCGCGTCGATCGCGGTGATGGCAACGAAATGACCAAGGCAAAGAGGCACGGGGACCGTCCAACCGAAGAGCCCACCGACGACATCCTCACGAGGGAAGAGTTACTGGACGAGATGAACACCTGCAGCAAAGGCGTCCTAAAAAACATCATGCTGAAGCTTTTTACCATCGTTTATAACTTACTAGACACGATAGAAGAGCTGAATGAAGATTTTATGAAAAATTTGGAGTATGCCATTTTTCAATTCAATTGTCCTCTGTGTCTAATTTATATCATTTTGAATATCCTGATTAAGAAGAAAAAAGACAACGTGAGCGAATTTATTGACAAGCTGAAATATAAGATCTGCTTCTTCTTCGAAATTGTAGAATCTGTTCCGCAGGACATAGTCTTCTGCAACATTTTAATCACCTTCATATTTCTGATGAAGCACTTTAAGAAGGAGGAGATGATGCCCTTTCTGACCACAGCTAGTCAGAAGCTAAAAAAAATCTACGACCAGGTAGTAACCAATGGGGCAAATGACAACAACAGTATCATGGTAAGGAATTGCATTTACCTAACTCAAAGCGTTTTATTAATCGACAAGGGGGTAAACCTGAGAAATGATTTATTTCTGAGCATCGAAAGGGATTTAAAAAATGGAAACACTTCTATGAACATCCTGAACAATCTAATCATCCTGACTTACTACATGATCATAAATTTCGGAAGCTCATGCAACAAGTTTGTGTACCTCCTGCTGCGGTTCTTCAAGCACGAAAATAGTTTTATTCGTTATTTGTCCTTTTATATGATATCCAAATTGATATCCGAAGATTACATAAAATTTAGCAACCACTTCTTCTTCGCATTTCTGTACCTCCTGGCGGATAAGAACGAAACGATACAGAAGCAGTCCCTGTCCGTTTTTAAACACATCCTTCTCATATACAACAAGGCGAACCTAATTAACTACATCATTGAGTTCATTTTTGTTCTGAACAATTTTTACCATTTTAAGATGAGCAAACATTTGGCCAATATCGGGAACAGTTACGAGATAAAAGAGAAAAAAGACCGCTACACCATATATCACTTTCTGCTGGAAAATCTAAACAATAGTGAGAAGTTTTCCCTCCAACAGAAACTGATTAATGATTATCTAATACAGTATGTTTATAATTATGATAACTTTTACTTCTGCGAAGAAGACATCAATGAGAAAAAAAACGGGAACAAGCGAAATGTGATCCCCTTGAATGATGAAGATAATGAAGGGGCGGTGCTACAGGATGTCCTAAATATCTTGTCATCCAAATTAATGAAAATTAAAATAAAAAAAGATTTTACCAAATTGGAGGAAAAAAACAAAAATCTCAAATTGAAAAATGTGGAGAATAGTGTTAAAGTTCTTAACGATTTGATGAAAAATATTTTAAAAAAAAATACCCTCCCGATTTTGCTATCCCTCAGGGCAATTATGCTTAAGGCGAAATCTTTTTTCTACAAACATATAAACAATTTGATTATTTACCTCTGTCTGGATTATCGAGATTCTCTAGAGGATCTAATCCCAGAGGTGCACGTCAGAAATGAGCTCGCCAATGACTTACAAAATTTCACCTACGTTGACTTAATCCAACTGCACACGGATCAGGATGACCCCTTTCGGAAGAACAACAAGGTCGTTAACATCAACGTGAACTTTCTGGAGCTGTCTCAGAACGAGGCCATCGAGGAGAGCCGCGAATGGGAACACCACCTCGAGATGGACAAAAGGTCGACAGAGGACTACCGGCACAGCGACAGCGAAAGCGATTACGACGAGGTCCACAATGTGCTCCACGGGATTCACGACGTTCGGGGGGGCGACGTAGGAGTGCATAGGAGAGGCGCGAATGGAAGAAGCGCGAATAGGAGAGGCGGGAACAGGAGGGGCGCCACCAGGAGGGCCGCTAATAATTTAACTTAATCACCATTCATGCGCACGGCATGAGGGGCATTATACGGGGGAGGTGGCGGACGAGCCCCTGCTGAATCGCCACAAAGACGGCTCGCAGTGAAGCTTTTCCTTGTTGCCCCCAACTTAGGACCCCAGCCTGCACATGCGTCTTCCGCCTCCCCCCCAGCGCCGGGGTTACTTCTTCTTGGCCTCGTTTGTGTTCAAAAACTGGAGGTTGTTGTTTGTGGAGGCGCACATCTTCTTGGCCATTTCCTCAATTTTGTCTATCTTGACCAGCTTGCTTTTCTGCGAAGGGGGAGGAAGCACGTACGTATGTATGAGCGCATGTATGGACGCATGTATGGACGTATGTATGAACGCATGTATGAACGCATGTATGAACGCATGTATGCACGTACAAATGTATGAACCCCTGATGGTGCATTTTTACACGGGGCACGCCTTGGCCACAACGCGCACGCATAAATATATGTGCGTACTAACCTTCCTCAAACTTTTGACGTCAATTTTTTCCTTATTCTTTTTGGCCTTCTTCGACTTGTTTTTCCGTTCCGTTATTTTATTCTTCTTCACCTTGACCTTTAAGTTCTGCACCATTCTTTTTACTATCGTTTAAGTTGCTTTTCTGACGTACCTCCAAGGGCGGCGTTCCCTTTTCCCTTTTTATTTGCGTTTGCGTCTAGGTTCGCGCTTGCCTTCGAGCTCGTGTATGGTAGGGCAAGTAATGCAGGTGGAATGGGCAACCAGGGGGGCAATGCTCAACAGGGGGAAACACGGAAATTTTGCCCGTCGAGTTTACGGCAAAAGGGGTAGCCTCTTCCTATCTCTGTAAATATTTTTAAAACATCTCAAAAGTGAATCCAAAATGTGGGGAAAAAAATTAAACCATAATATGCGCCAACGAGGGACTCTATATTTCCGCAGAACGAACTAGCCAAAAAAATATATTTAAAAAAAAAAAAAAAAAAAATTATAGGCACAGTTTACGCAAAACGGCATTCTACTTTGTAGGACTCGAAATGAGGTGGAAACAATTGGGGGCCACCCCCCCCTTCGTTGGAAATGTTTTAAAACTTATGGGCGTTTTTTTTCTGCTTTCTGGCCAATTCGCAGAAAGTGGCATATGCTTGTGACCCTTCCCGTGAGAGCGAATTTATGCAAACTAATGCCACTGTATGGAGGAAAGTACATACCTTTTTTTTCTTTTTTTTTTTCTTTTGGAACATAAAAATACCCCCTTCCACGAATGCACTCGCGCGTTGCTGATTCCCCTGGCGGCGAACAGATTATGAACGAGAAAATCCCAGACCTGATTGTGGGGCACGAAAAAAAGGAAAAGGAGAGGTTACGGAGAACGAGAAGAAAAAAAAACACCAAGAATTACATACACAGGAGGGGCAAGTACAGCTTTATATACTTCCTTTTTTTACATAGTAAAAATAACCCCGTTGAAATTATAACCAACAATTTCGATGTCTTAAAAGGGGAAATTAGCGAAATAAAGAAGTACCCCAGTAACAACAAACTAAAGGGAGTCATCCTTACGAACGTCATAAAAAAGGGTTGCATCGACAAATGTACATTTAAGAAGGCATACATTTCTTTGGCGAATATTCGCTCCTGTGTACCTCTTGGTAGCCATGAGAATGCAAAGGTAGCGAGGAGGGAGAAGACAATCTCGAGCGTCATTATCAACGGGTATAAGAATTTAATGGTAAATGAGATATATGAAAAGTTTAAAAAAATTGGGGGGTAGTCGAAAGAAACGAAGTCAAAGGTAACGTAGCGTAACGTGTAGGTAAGCGTTAGAGATCATCGCGAAATATGCGCGAGGCAAATGTGGACTAGACAGCTGGTCCACCCCGCGTCGCCACATAAAAATAGGCCTGTAATTACCAAACTACAGTTATGCCTTAAAAGGAGCACCCCCTGTGGTACCGCCGCCGAACCGAATTGATCCTTCGCAAGGTAGCTTGACAGGTGTACATCTCTGAAATGAAAAATTATTCTACAAATAGGAAGACACACAAAAGGAAACCCTACAAAGAGCCCAGCACAACGGCGGAATTGTCGGAGGCATTCCTAAAAGAGTACCATTTTTAAGTGCCCCACTGCACCACTTGGAAATGAGGCAAAAATGCAAAGTGCCTATTTGCGTACAACAAATGGAAAACGATACATGTTGGATAAAAATACGTGCCGCAAAACATGAAAGGTGCAGTAGGACACAGTGCTTGGTTATTGAAAAATGTGACAGAGCGCAGTGCCCTGGTTTACACCACCCATTCGATTGACTCTCCCCCAATTGGGAATAAGTAAAAAGCAGGGCACATAACAGGAATGAAACGATCATCCATTACAACCAACAAGGCTAAAGGTATTGCGTTGTAAGGTTAATGGAAGGTATGTCTCTCTATGTATGTGTGTAAGTGCTTTCTCCCTTTATGAATTTCCCATCGCCTGGGGATGCTAAACCTGCATTCCGACGTTCCCTTTCTTGAACGATAGCGCGTTTCACACATAGGGAGATCAAGCAAGGGCGTGTCAACAGTGAAACTTCCCGCGTAGTCCCAGCTGTCCCTCTTCGCAGGCTCAAAGGCCTCTTCATTTTTGCGCAGCTCCACGTAAAACCGTTGTTCCATTTTT
>NW_008481842.1:381254-382785 GCF_000524495.1 Plasmodium inui San Antonio 1
GCACGTTTTTCATTTTTAGGGGCCCCCACAGGAGAATGAAGAATTACAAATAAGACACAAAAAAAAGAATAGACGAGGACTGGTTTTGTTTCCAAATTGTATGGTTTGTAAAGAGGATGAAATAGATAGTAGCCAATATTTACGCCACATAATACCCTGAAAATGGAAGTGCGAAAGGAAGGGGTGAAAAAAATGAGAGGGTATGTGAATGTGGCTCTCTACAGAGGGGGGGGAGGGGGAGGCGGCTCCAATAACCCCGCATAAGCAACACCATGTCGCTGGTTTGATTAACTCTAAACACGGCAGCGGCAAACATAGTGTCACCCGTGGGGAGCATATACCAATAGTGGCCGCAATTTATGGGAACCCTCCTTATAGGCATTGTGGCATTGCTAAATCGATGTACAAACATAGATTCGAATTCTCGCTTTAAAAAGTGGAACAATAAAAACCAGAGGGATAGGCTGTGATGGGGGAGAAGGGAAAAAAAAATGAAATAATAATAAAATAATAAGAAAAGAAAAAGAGATAACCTTAGGCGCGTACTCCTCGTGATGATCACGAACCAAGTTGTCGCGCGCGCACTCACATTTGAATGATGTGTTTATTTTTGTTCGCCTGGGCGTAAACATATTTGTCACAGAAGTAAAAAAAAGGAAAGATAACAATGGGTCCCAGGTATTCTATCACGTAAACTAATCGCCATGATATTTGAACGCCTGCAAAGGGGAAGGGGTGGTGGTGGATGGTGTGATGTAACGTGTTGGGGTGTTAAGTGAGGGGAAGGAGAGTTGGTGGGGCTCCGCTTAGAACACGTCTACTCCAATGTAATGACGACAATGAACGCGCACGCGCCCCTACCGAGATCCTTAAATATTAGAATGTCACTGTCTTTTATTCCATTTTCGTTGAACGTCCCACTTTTTAGAGTCTTCCCCGCGGCTGCGCAAACGGAAAAAAAAAAATTAATTAATAAAATAACGCCAAATGAAATAAAACACAGCGATAAGGTCGTTGGCCAGTCGAGCAATGCTCCTTTCCCCCACGTATCGCTGCAAGGGGGACAGACGCTGTGGCACGGGGGGTCTCTTCCTCCAGATGCTCCACTTTCCCCATCTGGCAATGTTATATTGTCCCTTCACTCTCGGGACAGACACATATATATATCATTCGCGCGTGTAAAAATTGTACCACTGTCTAAATTCCACTTCTGCCTCTCGGGGTAGTAATGATCTGGAAAAAAAAAAAGAGGAGGGAAGAAAAAAGTTTGCACAAATGTTTTTCTTCACTCTGATTTGTGTTGCATGACGTGAACACTGGCAGGCAAGTTACACACCGTGGGGGTGGTGGTCGGCAGAACCCGCGTGGACTTCTCTCCCTCTGTCCCTTACACTTCTTGTAGTATATTTCCTTGAACTGGTCAATGGTGGTTGACGAACTTATGTCAAAGCAGTCTATAAACTTCCCGTTCCTCTTTTTCAAAATCACTTTCATTTTTTTTTTTTTTTTGTAGATGGAGTCTCGCTCTGTC
>NW_008481842.1:383052-419060 GCF_000524495.1 Plasmodium inui San Antonio 1
TTTTTTTTTTTTTTTTTTTTGCAGATTATATTTGTCCTTAAGCCAGTTGTAAGTAAGCTAATTTCTCTATGTACGTTTTTTGTTAATTATAATTTTGAGATCAATATTTCTGTAGGTATCATGTATGACGTGCATTATCTTCCTATGTAGAATGAAACAAAGGGCGATTACTTCAACTTGGTCTTGTGCATGGCGCAGGGGGCGTGTCGCTCAGTAAGTTTCACACAAGCGCATGTATATATTCGTGTTACACTTTATCGAAATCGAGCCCAGGGACGCAAGAAAAGTGGAAAGGTAAATACAAAATAATGCGGGTGCTTGCGTTTGGCTCATTTACACCTAATACACAAATGTGAGTTATGTATGCACGCCTACGAACACATGTTTGCATAGGGTGGTTCATGTGTACATCAGTCTGCCTGCTACCAGGGGCGCTCTCCCATGCGTATGGTGCTTATCTGTGTGGCGATAATCTGGGGGTCGCTAATATGTGTGCCTCTAATCTGGGGGCCGCTGATGTGTGCCTCTAATCTGAGTGCCGCTGATGTGTGCCTCTAATCTGAGTGCCGCTTATCCCTATGTTTACTATACATGCATATCTATGTACACGGGGGGGAAAAAATACTGTTCGATTGAAGCACAAATATGTTCACCCTTGTTCAATGAGCTCTTCTCACATGGAAAAGGATGATGGCATTTCTTTTCCGTCCTGGGTACAATAGGGGGTAAGGTTCTTCTTCGCTGCGCCTTTGCTATGTTTATACTGCGTTTTTGCTGTGTTCTTCTGCGTTCTTCTGCGTTCTGTGTTTTTTCTTGCTTTTTTTCCGCTCTTTCACTTTGTTCCTTCTGCGTTCTTGCTGCGTTATTGCCGCGCTTTGCTACTTTTTTTCTTGTTTTATTTTTTTATTTTTTCCCGTAATATGCGCTTTTCATGACACGTTAGTCGCTGCGATTGCATTCCTTTCACGGAATGCTTCCCGAAGGCGTATGCTCGTGGCACATTTATTTTCTCGTGCTGCGATTTTGCTACTATGGCAATCCTTTAACCTTTTTTTTAATTTTAATTTAATATCGTTTTGCTTTGTTCGTTTGTGTATATATATATTTTTATTGCACTTTTCAAATGAACTGAACAGAAAAAAAAAAAAAAAAAAAAAAAAAAACCTAAAACCTGTTTGACCTTACCTAAGCAACTCATCAGAATGGCGAGCATATGTAAATTTTGCGCCATGGCATATTTCACATTTTGGGAATACCAACAAATTGAGAAGCGGAAAAGAAGACCGCTCTTTTGATGAGAAGAGGAAGGTGTACAGCCAGATGATTGGAGCGAATTGGCAGAACACACATGTCCATCCCTCCTTCGCAACTGTGAAATGAATTTTTAAGAAAAAGAAGAGAAAATGGAAAAGGGGGAAAAAAAAAAGAATTAATTTTATCATCCCATTTTGTATACCATATCACAGTAGGCATATTCTGACTCCCCTTGTTCTGCCCAAATGCTGAGCGCAAAGTCGAATTTCAGAACTTTTAGCTTTTCAGATGGTTATCCTCTTTGTATGTCTGTTTGGGGCCCCTATCTCATCTTGTGGCTAGCTTGTCTGTCCCCCACACCATTCCCTTTCTTGAATTAATTAAAGATTCAGAAATGCGGTTCAAGTGAAGCCCAATACGACCGACTTTTGAAATGATACTCCTTCCCCCCTTATCCACCAAATGGATCAGTAAAAACATATTTCACAAAGGACGACCCCGTTGCCTTCCCCCATCACTCAGTTGTTATAACCGTTGCCACCACATTTCCTACTCCATGCTTATGTCAAATGAGGTGTAAAAAGAAAAAAAAAAGATTCCATTATTCCCCATGATCGATTATATTTTTTGCCCCTCTCTATTGTGCAATTAAATGTGTAGTTAACAGTCCTTCTGTTCTTCCATCATGAAGCAGCTCACCAATTTGCTGCGCCATACGAGAATAAAAAAAAAAAAGAAAAAAAAAAAACGAAGCAAATTCGAATGAAAAAATACACATTTAAGAAAAAGTTTGCACATATGTCTATGTATACACAGTGGACACGTCTAATAGGCACATAACCACGACAAGGGATAAAACATCTCACTTTGTGCAATGCATCACTTTTCTGATGTTATTAAAAATGGGAAGGAAAACATAAATTGCAATTTGTTTTTTTTTTTTTTTTTCCGACGTCCCTACGCTTCTCCCCCATGGCTGATTGTTCTTTACGGCGAGGGAAAAGACAACTGGAGGTTATCTAAATTGATGCTACGCTGAAGCATATCTTCCAACTAGTTAAGAATGTTTTAAAATGGTTGCTTGGAGATATGCATAGTATTTACCTTATATCGTTGGAGCAGCCACAAATCCTCTTTTCTAAAACTGTCACTGCGCAGTGATGTATGGGGGCATTTGTGGGAAGTAATGGGGATGGAATTGCTGGTGGCTCGTTATGTGCATGTTTGAGCAATTAAGCTTGGTGGGAGGAAGAAAATTCACCATTTTGTTTTCCCCAATGGAAGCGGCTCGTTCGTTAGCGTATTTGTTTGCTTACCTGCCTCTTTACCTTCCCCTTTTTACAATGTAGTACATTTGAGCATCTCAATAATGGGGAACCTCTGCAGATGGAGAGTTGCAAAACATTCCCTTCATTGTGTCCGCCTCTGCAGACGCAAACGAGCATGTGCAGGTAAAAAAATAACCTTACGCAAAGAATAAAAAAAAAAAAAAAACATACACCTTTTTTTTGTGTCTCCCCGTATCCATCCCTTTGACCACCCCCTTTTGTCTTATTGCCTTTCATGCGAAATGAAATTTTTAACCCGCAACAAAAAAGCGGGACGCAAGAAGACCTTAGCCACAGTACATATGCCTCAATGACCGGGTTTCTCCATATTAACACGAATATATAAACATACAATACTTGCAGATATCCGTAAAGGGATACATTTTGCACGGAAAATATAATATAGGAAAATTATTTTTATTTTTCCAAAAGGGCACTCCCCAACGCTGTTATAAAGGAAAAAAATGAAGTATCAAGTGGAGACGCCTTTAAAGTGTAATTCATGAATGTACACGTGAGTACGCGCGTGATATTATGCCAACACATGGTGAACACTAATCGCAATAATTCTGTCGAAAGGTTGCTTCGTTTTTTTCGGGATTGGCATCACTGTCTGTGCCTTCTTCCGCCGGTCTATTTACACGCATGCGAAACACAGGTATAAATGTCTATCCAATTGTACACTTACACATACGCGTACACACTAGCAACTCCTGTGATGCGAAAAGGAGCAGCACTTGCCTGAACAGAAATGCATATATATTTTTTTTTAAAGAAGGCTTTTCATCCTATTTATTTCCGAATACATAAACAGCAAAATATATTTGCTTCTTCCGAGAAGTACTTCTTCAACCGTCAATTCGTTCCTCTTTTTTTTTTTTTTTTTTTTACCCTTAAATTTTATTGAATGAAGGGGAAAAAATGTAAAAGATGGAAATATACACATGGATGTAGCAGCGTGAGGATAAAAGCAAATTTCTTCGACACGCACATCATAGCCTTAAAATTGTAAAGATGCATTAATATACAATCATTTTTTTTTTTTGCCTCCCCCACTTTTTAAAACGTGCGCTTTATGCGTATGTTTGTATACATACATACGTTGCGAACGAAATGTACCTTTTCTCTCATTTGAGTAGGCAGGGAAGAATGTTTAATTTTTAACCCAATTCTGTAATTATTCGTACGCATGCGAGTTTTTTGGTACCAAGGGGGGCACGCATAGTTAGTTGCACATGTCAAGTGAAATTATCCGACAGTTTGTACATATGTAGTTATACGTACGTAGGTATGCATGTTTTTTTTCTTTTTTTTTTAAGTGTAATGGTTTTTAAAAACCATGTGTTTTTCGTCGCCCCCCATTTTTAATTGCGTTCTCCATTTTCCCATTAAGTGATGTTAATATTGTAACAAAACGGGGAACAGAAAAAAGAAAAAAAAAAAATATGGTGGATAATGAATATCATGATGTCCTTGACACATCTCACGGAGTAAATCCATTGGACAGCATAGGTGACTAAAACAAAAACCACATCACTCGCTTTGCGAATCAGAACTTAGAGATTGGTTGTACCAATTAAAAGAATGGCAGAGCGGAGGGAGAAAGCACGAAAAGACTGCTGCAGGGAAGGACTTCTGCAGGAAAGGGCTTCTGTGCGAAAAGACAGCCGCACGGAAGACCATAGAACAACAGCCTGGCGCGTTGTGTGCCAGTGAATGCGCCACGGAGCGCCCCATCGATGAGCAAAAAATGATGCCCCACCGAAGAAAAAAAAAGAACTTTTTCTTCGTTTGTCTTTTGTGCCGTTCCGTCACATAAATGTATGCATATAGATACATATACATACACATATATATGTTTGTCTATTTTTCCTCCCATATATCAACAGGAAAAAAAGCAACTAACTGGAATCCCCGTGGGCCCGAAAACGCGAAAAGCGACGCGATCCATGATGGCGGCAAGAGGCACACAATCGAAATGAAAGGAACCACGTCGAGAAGCGGAAGCATTAACTTGTACAATAACATAACCGATAGCCTGTCCAAATTAAAAACGATAATAAAATATAACCAGGAAAACGATGTGGATAAGGGAGGGGGTAAAGCGCAACAGGGGAAAGCACCTGAAGGAGGGCACTGTAAACTAGCTAAAGAAGGCCCTAATGAAGCAGCTAAGTACCCTTTCTTGGGAGGGACGAAGACTGCCGATGGGAATCCAACCCACAGGCAAAGGGATGAGAGGAAAGCGCACAGGAAAAACAACACAGAGAGGGAACTGTTGAGGAGTATAGCCAAGGCAAATTCGTTAAAAAAAATAGAAAAAAATATAAGTCTTTTGTTAAGGTCGGATGACGAAGAGGGGGAGGTGGATGTGGAGGAAGAAAAAGAGGACCAGCATTTGAAGAAGCCGCAGCAGCACCTGAATGACATGAACCATTTGAAGAAGCCGCAGGAGCACCTGAATGGCATGAACCATTTGAAGCAGCCGCAGCAGAATTATTACGGAAGTGATGAATGCGTGGCAGTGGGACGTGGCACTGTGTTAGCACCGCGGCGTGATTACCACCCAAGGGAAGACGGTTTGCCAAACCGACCCTACCTCTTTATTGCGCAAACCGATGGGTCAATCAGAAATAACATTTGCGACGAAGCAGTCCAAATGGACAGAGACGATAATTATAGGATCAATGCTAATTATAAAATGGGAGGAAAATTGGACAGTCTCGAGAAAATTCCTAAGTTTAGCAGAACAGGGAGCAAGGACGAAATAGGTTATAGCAACCACCTGGTGCGGAGTGGGTACGCCAACATGGTCGATACAGATATGGCGCACAGCACGGATGGTCCTGCGGGGAAGAACCAACTGGATTTGTCCCTCATGCCAACGGAGGACCTTAAGAAGGAGTTTAGCTTTTACTCCCTGAGCGAAAAGAACAGCGTTCACAACTTTTCCCTCCACAATAATGACATGCTGGATCTGAGCCAAACGTCGAATTTGTCGAATTTTTCCCATTTTTCGAATTTTTCGCATCTTTCGAACGGATTGAGGGGATCCAGGAGGAACAACTTCATCAAGGGGTTCAAGCCGAAAGAGGCAACACTCAGCGATGGCAATACGTCAGTCAGCTCGTTCACTTTCAACGGGAATGCCAGCAACTTCATCGGCAGGGACCTGGCAGGGGAAGACGAAACTGACCGGCGTGACGATCATGGTGAGAATGCCCATCATGGCGGACACGGAATCAATACACCTATTGACCTGAACAGTGATTACAGTTGGAAGATCCATGGCAGAGTTCTCTCCGCCGCATCGAACAGCATGGAGAATAAAGGGTTTCCCAAGAAAAACAAATCAGACATATATATAGCGATGGATAATACTAGCAGTAATAGCGGAACGTACTATGAGAACAGCCTCAAAAGTAACAGAAGCAATTTAGGCACTAGTCGTCAGAACACTTTAGATGAGAGTCATAGGACTTACTTAGCTAGTGGAGATTACTTTGATCCAAATTTAAGTCATACGAAGTTAGACAAAAATGCCTTGCCTGGTCATACAAATTTTTACACCAATCATACTGAACTGAATGAATCGATGCATAATTTACATTTTAACAAAACACACCGGAATGGTAATTCTTCCAGTTGGGTAAAAAGTGGTGAAGGGGCTTCCTTAAAAAGCACTGGCACATTTGGCAGCAAGAAATACCTCAATCTGAACAACAGCAATAATGTAGATCTGGCCCATTCACAGATGAGCGTAAGAGCGAAGGGAATCACAACTAACCACGTGAGAGATGAACGAGCGACAGGAAAGAGAAAGGAGAACGTACACCTTGGATCAAACATGGATTTCGACAATAACATTTTTAAGAATTTCAACAAGGAAAAGAAATTAGAAGAAGAAGAAGGAAAAAAATATGGACGCGATGTGGAAGGAGTACTGTCCGAGGAAGTGATGAGCGAAGTACTCACACACGCTGTTTCATGTGGTAAAGCTGCAGTGAAAGACGAAGCGGATGATACTCTCCCCATTAGTGAAGACAATGTGGATAGGAAAAATATTAACGAAATTTACAAAAAAATCAACTCCATTTCGATGCTCAATGATCTTAGTCTGAACAAGTTGGAGAGTCTCAACAGCAGCATTATAGACATGTATACAAAAAATAATGAGGAGGATGGCAAATTTCTCGATGATATAATTTTGGATGATAGTATATTTATTAAGTCTAGCAGTCTCTACCGAGAGGAAGGCAGTCCGCATGACGCCACCAGTCAAGGGGACCTCCTCCCCTCCGATGAATACAGAAACCATTACACAAACGATTACACAAACGATTACACAAACAATTACAGAAACGATTTCAGAAACGATTACAGAAACAGGTTTTCCTTTTCGTCTGACCCGGATGCGGCGGATAGCCTTTTTAAAATCTCCCTCAGTTGCAACGAGGTGGTTCTCCCCATCGGTCAAGCCTCTCGTCTAAGCGGTGAAACTGGATCCACCTATAACAATCGCGCAGGCGGGGAGGAGGCGAAAGAGGAACAGCAAAAACCTACAGAAGCTGGACATACAGCAAGTAGGGAGTGCGAACTGGAAGCAACTCACTGTGAGTTTAAGAAACGTGCGGAAGGGAGAGGGACGTCCACATTTAGAAAGACCACAGAAGCGGAATCCCAACGAAGGAGAAACTCAATCAATCAGCTGAAAGACAAGTATAGCAAAAGGAAGGATGACACGATGGAAAACGAAATGAAGTTATCCGAGTTGCCTTCCCAGTTAGATAAAAATATGCTGCTGAAAAATACCTTAACCTTGCAGCGGATTTATAACAATATGGAGTGGCGGAAATCCAAGACCACCGCCTTAGACCAATTCACAACCCCTTCCTCCAGTGACCTCCTACCAAATGAGACGGATCTCATGGCGAAAAATAGTATCTCTCGATTGTGTGCCAACAAGACGGACACGATAAATCGGTTTTCAAAGCACGACATGTATGTGCATGACGATAAATTATCTACAAAAGAGTTGAATAATATGCCGAACTTATTTCTAAGCAAGAGCGTGTTTGCGAAATGCCCCGACTTGGTCAGTAACCCCTCCGGTATGAACGACACATTGGGAAACGCATATGAGGATGCTCCAGATGATCGGCATGCACTTCCATCACGAGAGCATCACATAAGAAGTGAACCCAACAGTTTTTCAATTAGTAATTATTCTTCCCTCACAGGGAAGGCAGAAAAGGGGGATGAGGTCAAGCAAGGCAATTCCTTCTCATCATACGCAAAAACGGATGAGAAGGGCAGCAATGGAGATCCCCCCCACTGTTTCCGCGGCGGCATCAGCGGGGGGATGAGGCGCAAGAGAAGCATAAGTGACTGCGAGGGGGAAAGCGCAAACGTGTATAATGATAGCAGTGTGGACAGAATCCACAGTGACAATATAAATGGGCTGGGAAACAGTTACGCATATGATCCAAAGGAGGGGAAATGGCCTAACGGGGGTGCCGATACTGGGGCTGACTCCACCGGTCGTGAGTCTTCCGTTGGTCCACATAACATGTTCATACGTGGAAGCAGAAGTAGCATGCGGAGCAGCGGAAAAATGGAATGGAGTAGACTGTGTGAGGCGAAAGGGAGCACGGAAAATGGGAACAGAGAAAATGGGAGCAGGACAAATGGCAGCAAGACAAATGGGATCAAAACAAATGGGGGGAAGGGCTCCAGTGAAGAGTCGAACAGCGTGACGAATGACTTGGTCATATCGAAAAGGGTAAGCCATTGCGCAGTTAACCACGTTAGTGGTGCATACCCAGATGAAGAAATAGCCACCGGCGAAGAGGAAGAAGTTGCCCGTTTTATGGCCAACACAAGTGAAGACACCAATCCTATGCGTAACGTCTCCTATGACGGAGGTGTCAAAATTGGAAAGCTGGGGGAAAGTGGAAGTGGCAACCCGGGACAAAGTCGAAATGGCGATCCGGGACAAGGTCAAAATGGCAACCCGGCAGAAAGTCAAAATGACACCACATCACCTTTTTTAAGACAACTGAGCAGGAGGACCGACTCCCAAAGATCTCCATCTCTGGTGAGATCCATTGGGAAAGAGGTACGAGCGAATGGAGGTAAATTCCGTCCACTCGATAAGAAGAGCACTCTGGAGGAGGGAAAAATACTCCCAATGGTCAACAGAAAAAATGTAGAGGGAATAAACTACGGATCGCAGCGCTCCAAGGAGGACCAAATTATACACAGCGGAATGACCAGCATGCCAGACATTCTCCACTTTGGCGAGAACAATAACGCATCCGTTTTTTTTTTTGACAATATACATAACTCATCGGAATATGACTCCATTCCGAAGCCATTGCACAGTTCGTACTTTGAAAGTAAGCGTAAGGTTTCTCGGGGAGAGCAGGAAGCAATTGGAGAGGGGCAACCAATTCAATCGAATGAAAACCCATTTGAGAGGATCACCAAGGGAAATGTTTCCCGGACGTCCCCTCTATCGGAAGGGAACCACCCCCTTATCACTCGCTCCAGCATGAATGGAAGCGCACGCTACCCAAGTGGGGAAAACGAAAGACATTTTGAAGAGGACATAATGCGCGAGGACGCAGCAAACAGAAAGGTGAGCGATGAAGGGGTACCTAACAGACAAGGGTATTTAACAAACCAGACTCCATCATGGAAGTCATTGCAAAGAAGTAATAGCAGTGCGTTGTTTAGCGGGCCTAGTGGAAACATCACACCATCAGGTGGTTTCCCCCATGAGCCGACCCTTAAGGAAGACATTCTTGACGATCGAAGGAGCAGCGTTGGTGCAGTTTTCGTAAAAGAAGACGTGCAGGAGATGGGGCCATTGATCGCAATATCACCTCTGCGTAGTGAAGGAACAAACCAACGGAACATCCAGCAAGTGCAGTCCCAGAAGGGTATGCAAGGGAGTGAGAAAGGGACAGAGGAAGGGAGAGAGAAAGATAAAGCCCAAAACGAAGCTGAAAATGACGTACTAGAAACATGCAGCACCAGTTACTCCTTCGAAAAGAGCGAAAAAAGCCAAAGGAGTGCAACGGATCAGCAGAGAGGACAACCAGGGAAACCCTACCAGTATGTACCCCAGAGCGATTACAAAATATGTGAGCATGCGGAGGGAGGCAGTACAAAAATGGCAACAGGGTATGACTCGCCAAATGTAGGAGGTGCAAATGAAGAGAAGAGCAACACGAGGAAGGTGGCAATTCCCCCCAGTGAAGAAAAAACAAAAGTGCAACCTAACTTCTACGATGAAGGAGATAACTCCTCCTTCGCACACGGGGAGGAAAGAAGTAATAGGAGCGTATCACCCTGCAATGGGCAAAGAGGGAACACATTTGCTGGTGAAGAAAAAAGTGCTAACGATTACAGAGGAAAGAAAAAAGGCAACACAAATGGATTCCCCCCCCGAAGTATGCCCGATGATATGCATGACAATAAGGAGATGTACCACTTGCATCAGCGGAATGATAGCAACCATGACGATCTTTTACGCCCCCCCCATTTTCATAACAAACCGAGTGTGAATTGTCAAATGGACCAGGGCCCAGGGGAGAAGGAGCCCGACCACATGGAAAGACAGAATTACGAAGAAGGCTCTATAAGGAATACACACTACAGTAAAAATTCAAATGGCCCTTATGGAGACCCCTACAGATGCAGGAGTGGCCAAGCGGCTTATGTGAGAGAAGGTGAACAAAGCTATGAGCATTCTGGTGATGAATACGAAACGTCTTTATCCAAATGCAGACGGGAAAGCTACACATCACACGGAGGTAACATCGGTGATTACCCCCACGGAAAACATTTCAGTAAATGCAAACGGGAAGACGAGTTTTATTCTAATCACTACATTGATGAAGGGAGAAGAAGTAACGGACACCATTCCAGGAGCGATGCATTAAGTGAAGATGCATATCTCGATGCAGTTAAGGTGGAGAGGGAGGAACAGAACAGGAGCGAGGCGCGCAGCGGGAGAGGTATGCATCACAGAGGGGACAAGGAGCAGCAGAGCGGCGGTTTTCAATCAGAGAAGAACCCGCTAGGCCACAAAAATTCGTATGATAGGATCGACCCGCCAGGAGACAAAGGTGCGTATGATAGAATCGACCCGCTAGACCGCAAAAATTCATATGAAAGGACCGACTCGTTAAACACAATTCAACCGTGCCAAATGAAGCACCCGGGGGTGGGGGAAACGAAGATGAACGGGCATATCTGTGGAAGCGGAAAAGGTACTCATCCAAGTGGCATACACACAGCGGGACATGGCAGAAGAAACACAGAAGACATCGTCGTGAGAAGGACTAACGAGATAATAATGGCACCAGACCGTTTGCACGACCGAATTGATTCTGCCAATCTTGGAGGGAAGAAAGAAAGGAACACACATGACCACGCGGGTGATGATTTCCCTCAAGAAAGGCCAGCACAGGATTACCCATATGCTAGATGTCAAAGCAGAGACGCAAATTATCCGCACGAGGAAGCCAGAAAAAGGGACAACTCTCATGGAAAGCATATTGTAGAAATGACTTCAACGAACTCGTACCAGTTAAAAAAGAATGACCAATTTGAAGAAGGCATGATCCAACACAAGTACAGCAAAAAGGGCACGCAGCATTATGAGGATGGGACTAATCAGCCGATTTATCCCTTCACCGAATTGCTCCCAAATGATAAAATCCATTCTGGTCATCTGGGTAGTCTCGCCAGGGAAGAGGAATTCGTCAATCGCCGCATGGAAGAGAATGTCCGTGAGAAGTATAGCTCTTTGGGGAGATGCGAAGGGTACGAGAATTGGCCCCAAAGAGAGGAGGTAACTGAGGAGCGAGGCAGCGAGAGGTATGGCCCCAGCTGTAGTCGCGGCGCCGACTATCGTTATGGGGGACTCTGCGGAGAGCACCCCGGGGAGAAGTACCACGGGGAGAGGCACTA
Source organism: Plasmodium inui San Antonio 1 (assembly GCF_000524495.1). Lineage (NCBI taxonomy): Eukaryota > Apicomplexa > Aconoidasida > Haemosporida > Plasmodiidae > Plasmodium > Plasmodium inui. The sequence continues at coordinate 394,617 of NW_008481842.1, forward strand.
CGAAGGGAAGCACTACGTGGAGAAGTACCACGGGGAGAAGCACTACAGCAGCTACTCCCCTCTGTATGAAAACTTGCACGAACACAGTGCCATGGTTGCCCCCCCTAACAAAATAGAAAAATCGAAAACGAGCGTAAATGTTACAGACCATAATTATCTTTCCAGTGGCGCCCCATATGGAGCAGATTTTCACGCACCAGTTATGCCAAACGGGGCTTACGTAAAGGCACACACGTCTTACGTGGCCTACGGTGCGGGAGCCAAGTGGAAGGGAAACAGTACGCAGCCGGTGGGATGTCCACGCATGGAGGAAAAGAAAGAGGCCATCTATAACTATAAGGAGGAACATTTAAAATATGATATCAAGCGAGATATGTATGAGGGAAAGCACACGGGGAGTACTCACCAGTATGGACCGTACCCACAGATGGATGGAAGAAACAACACTGCACTTGCGTGCGACTACTATTTTGATGAAGGTGCGCGAAACCAAGTTGTACGGAGGTATAGCAAATATGCCCAGGAGGAGTTGAACAGAAAAGGAGAAAATGGAATCATGTTCCACCGTTTTGGAGAGTCAAAGGATGTAGACAATCACATGGAAAGAGTAACACCCGCCCCATCAAGTCAATACAATGGGGGAAGCGGTGGGAATAGCGGTGAAAACAACCGTGGGAACGCCGCTAGCCCAGTAGCGCTTCATTACGAAATGAAAAGAGAGGATCACACACATGGATTGACCCCCCAAATGGGTGATAACTACGCAAATGAGAATAAAACATGGAACTACAGAGAAGGAAAGAATGGACTGCCTTTTAGAAAAGCCAACACGAATTATGAGCAATACAAGGTGGGTAGAGATATGGGAAACAACGGTGATGATCGTATATATAGACACTCGGAGGGGGACACAATGCATAGGGGGGGCATGTCAGGGGGAGCCATCTCAAGGGGGATTTTCCAACCGGATCACAATGCAAGTACGAGCAGTGGAAGGAATGCCAACTACAACGAACTGCTTTACGAATTGTTCAGGGAGAATATAGATAGTCAGGGGAAGGAAAAGAACAGCCAGGTGTTAAACAAAATTATGGATGTCATGATGAACATACAGAATGATTTGAAGGATGTGAAGTGTAAACTAAGCAGGAAGAAGAAAAGTGATCCCCCGGAGCAGGGAGATGTCCCAAGTGGGGATAGCAACCAGCCCAGTGGTAACAGCAGGGACCAGCCAAGTGGGCAGCCCAACGGACAGCAAGGGGGCCAGCGCAGCGGAGAGAATAATAGAAAACTCTGTGATGAGAATAGTGGAAAACCCCGTGGTGATGGTAGGGGCAAGTCAAACTGCCCTGATAGCGGCCCAGCCCGGCGCGCCTCCCCCCTGAATAACCCCGAACAGGACGCGAGCCTGACCCCCGTCCTGAAGAATCTCAACTACGAAGAGGTGAAGGACTCAGCTGTGAGCAAATCGAATAGGCTATACCTGTTCAGCAAATTTTTCACCTCCGTTTTTTACGAGCACAATGTGAAGACACACAATTTTATTATGTTCAATATATACAATACGGAGCAGAAGAGACAGACGCATAAGGTGTCCCTCTTCCTGGAGAGGGATTACAACGATATTTATAGTCATGCCTACAATAACTTACTCTTTTACTCCTTTGATTGTTACACCCTTTATAAATACATAAAGGCCAAGTTCGAAGGAAGTTACAAAATATATGAGAATTCGACTCTGTGTCTTTACATAGAGAACAATTACGAGACGAATTTGATTAATCGGCTCTTCATTGAGCAGAATAATCTGCACAGAAGCAGTTTTCGTCTAAATGAGAAGAGGATTTTGAAGACGTGCACAAAGTATGTGGTGGAGTCTTTTCTCTCCCTGCTAGACAAGCAGGTTAACATAAAGAATGTCATTCCTTTTATGAAGAAGAGGAATTACGAGATGGATCAGAGGAATCTGTATTTTTTCATTTCCAGGGTTAACTTGATGGATAAGATTTTTAGTGACTCACATGGTTTCGAGTGCAACAAGAAATCGTTTGAGAGGTTCTCCCCCAATGTGAGAAATTTCGCCGTTTTTTTTAAGTACATACGGGATGCCTCCAACTTTTATGACTCCCTGGTTGGGGCGGAGGGGGAGGCGACAAAGGATAAACCCTCTTCGCCAGTTCCCTCGGCACGGTCCAACAACGCCGCAATTGTTGCGGCTGCTACGGGTTCTCCCCCACCTAGTCGCAGCTACCGGCTTATCATCGTGGCCCTGCACAAGGGGAAATCGTTCCACTACGACAAGGCTCCCTTCAGCAGCCTCATAAATTCAGGGCAAATCGATATGCACCACTACTACAACAATTACGACTCGATGACTTTCTCCAATGACGAAGTGGTGCTCTTCAACCTGTCCTATGCAGTCCCCTTTTACTACATAGAGTACTACCGGAATTAGGGCCGCGTCGGGGTTCCCACAGTCACGACACACATGAGAGGCACATATGAGAGACAGCCATGACAGACACACATCACGTGCGTAAAAACCCCCATGTGGTGTTTTCTTTTTTTCTGAAAAATTATCTCAATGTGTAGTACCCCTTTTTTTTTTTTTTTTAACGTTCCCCCATTTGACATTTTCCCTTTTTTTGTGTAAACGTTTGAATTTTTTTTTTTAAATCCTTTTCGATTTAATTTTCAAATGTACTCAAGGATTCCCTACACTGGCGGAGTTTGTGCATTTTTTTTTTTCTCTCTCTCCAATTGCTGTGCCTTTGTTTTGATCATTTTTAATGGAGAGCACACCAACGGTGCGTTGATGCGCCGCACTGCTTCCTCCACGATGTCTTTTGAATAACGTTGTTAATAACTGCTCCCATTTTTAATAATTTTTCGGCATTTGCACTGTTGCACTCTTGCGATGTTGGGATGTTGGGATGTTCCACGGCTGCGACGTTGCGACGTTGGGATGGTCATTTTGGAACCCTTGTTGGACACGCCTCCCCCGAGCAGTGGTCCGCTTCTACGTGCCTGTTTCCTCCAGTTTGTTCCTTTTTTTAGCCGTCCTTTTGTACCTACACCAGAGAGTTGTTCAGATAAGTAGCGCGGGAGTGGCCTGGCGTGAGGACAAACCCACATATATCGACGTTCCCCACATCGTAAACCTCACATTTTTTACGAACTTCTCTGCAGCGGAGATGACCTAAATGTGCACACTTCTTCCATTTCCTCTACGCAGGTTACTCTTTGTTCATAACTCGCCCTCCAAAAAATTTAAACTCTTTTTCACTTTTCTGCGCACGCTAATGTGTGTGAAAATTTGTCCCCACAATTAGCTGATTGGACAAACGCCATAAGTTCGTCCGATAGCAAATTTAAGATTTTTTTGTAAAAGGGATATATGTTCGTTCGATAGCTTCAATATGCACGTAGAAAAAAAGAGCATACAGGAAAAGGTGACACGGGAGCGCTACTCAATTGTGTGTTGTATCTCTGCTGCTGCTCGCCCATTAGGTGGATTCCACAAGATGAAGCGCAAAATGGTGCTCACGTTTTCTATGTGTCTTTTTCTATTTTGCTGTTTGTTAAGCGGTCTAGGGATGGGGGTGGCTCATTCCTCAGGAGAAGCCTCTCCTCGAGACAGCTTCCTATCAACCTGCATGGAAGTTATTGACGCGATAACATTCTACGAAGACGAGCTGCAGAACTATAAGTATGACGATGAGTGTGCGGCGTATCGGTACATAGGCAATACCGTTTTGGAAAAACACAACTTGAGTAATTACAACTGCTATGCGAAGATACAGAAAGCGTTGTGCAAGCTGAGCTACACCAGGGTTAACACTCCTGAGGGGGATAGAGGCGAAGGGCATACAGATAGAAAAGGTGAAAGACATCATAGGGAAAATACCACTGAAGAGAATAGTACAAATGAGGTGAACCCCAAAGAGGATTTCCCATCAGAAGGAGATGATGCTACGTGCACCAGAACGAAGGATATGTTCATGTCCTTGCTAAGGAAATGCACAGAAAGGGGATACGGAGACCCCCTGGTCCACTGCGCCTCCCTTGACATGGAAAAAAATGTCATCTCAGATGGGGGATTATTCTGTGAGAGCTCCTTCGAAAGGAAAAAAAATGTCCAGGAAAATGGGCGGCACAAATCAGTCTACGCAAATGGTTATAAAAAAGACATGATTCAAACATTCCATTTTGAGGAACAACAAAGGGACGACTGCATCGGTATGGTTAATCTGTTTAACAGCTGCTCCACTGTTAGAAGAAGCGTCTTTGGAGATACGCCTCCTACCCATTGTGTTGAACAAAGCGAAAAGCACTTTTGCAATAGAAGGCTTCACAAAATGGAGGATAAAAATTATATATACACCTGCTCAGATGTGATAGTGCCTTATTTATTGGGCGCAAAGAATGAGGGGAAGACCTACAGCCAAATGTGCCACGATATAAAAGATTACGCAAAGGTGTTGAAAAATGAAAAAAATGAATTTTTAAAAAAAAAAAAAGAAATACAAGAAAATGTGAAGCATATCAAGATAACGCAAAAGTTGTACAAAATTACGGAACATATTTTCCAAACTCTCCAAGAGGAAGTAGAAAAGTACAACCCAGATTTATTTCACCTGTTTAACCTTTTGAAAAGCCCAAAGATTGTTCTCCCCAATGAGTATATGTTAAAATTGAACGAAATAGCTGATGGAATGACTCACTTGGAGGACGAAATGCGCAAAATGCTGTACCCCACTTTGGATGAGAACAACATTGAGGAAAACGTTTTGCTCGTTAATCAAGCGAAGGCTGCCATAGAGGCGTTCCTGAGCTTGCAGAAGGACATCGTGGTCTCGGTCAGGCAGGTTAATGAGTACATTCGCAAGGAAACCACTGGAACGACAACTTCTGCCCAATCTAGATCTAACCAGTTTGGCAATAGCGCCAGCCTCTTAACCTTGCACGAGCTGAAGAAGCTGCAAAAAAGGCATAAGAGCATTAACAAGAGAGTAGAAGACTATGCTGACAGACGCAGCAACTCCGTTTTCCGCTACCATAATTCCATGATGAAAGATTTCCATAACGATATTGAGAAACTAAATGGATTAATTGAAATTTACACCTCGCAGATTTCTTTGCTAATTGGTAAGGGGTTAGTTGCATGATCGGGCGAGGCGTCCACCTGCTTATCGTTCCCATGCGGAGACGCATCGCGCACTCCATGAGACATCCATGTGTGCATATCAACTGTGTTCATATAAACTGTGTGCGCAACTTTTTCGCAGTAGCATGCGTTAAATTGTTTTTAAAATACTAAACAAGGGGTGAACAAATATGAAGGTGCGGTAAATTGGATGGGCGAAACGAGGGTAATTAAAAGAGACGTGGGGGAAGGGGTGGGTACGGGCGTAGTTAAAAATGATTAGCGGGGCGGTCACTCCGAAGAGGTTTGCAGCCGCATACCCGCAAAAACTAATTCATCAAAACGAAGTACATAATTATTGGTAGCAAAAGGAGAAGCGGGCTCGGGGCGCTCTTGTGCGAACCCCCCCTCTTCTTAGAATCGCCTTGCGAATTATCACTCTTGGGAAGTTGCACATTCCCAGGGGGGTTCACCTGTGTTCCGTTGGCATTTTGTGTTCCGTTGCTGTTTTGTGCCCCGTTTGGGCGATTGTTCCCTACTTGATTGTTGTTTTGCAGGCTCTGTAACACATTCGTTTGTCCCGTAGCTTGAAGCTTTAGCCAGTTTTCTATAGCTGGGTCCGTCCGTTGGCATTCAATTTTGGCGTAAAAAAAGTAGTTCCCCACGTGGAATCCCTGGTCATTGGTTATGTCTACACTCAAGCTTCGGCTGTCCAGCATATTAGTGCTTTCTGGGACAAATAGGCGCCTGGGGAGAATAAGCGGTGAAATGATTTCGTGTTTGCAATGAAATGATTTCGTGTTTGCAATGAAAAGATTTCGTGTTTGCAATGAAAAGATTTCGTGTTTGCAATGAAAAGATATCGGGTTTGCAATGAAAAGATATCGGGTTTGCGCTCAAATGGCATATAAAATGCGGCCAATTAACAACGTGAAAGCGCATTGTGTTGCTGCAATGCCCATTTTTACATGACCCGCAAACTCATCGATGCGGTTATAAGTGGCTATTACTGGTAAAAGGCGAAGGACTGCGTCTGGTGAATGGTAACTGTTTTGAAATTAGTTACATTCAAAGGGCACGTGGGAAGGGAATTGTTTCCATTCGGGGATTGCTCATTTGCTTTTAACGAATCAGAGTTGACGTTGTTTATCCTAACGGATACGTTCAACCCGTTCGCTTTGTTATCCTCTGTGAGCTTCGTTCCATATATGTAAAAGTTTGCCAGCCTGAACAGGTGCTTGTACGCCTCTGTTTTATCTACCCAAGGAAAAGAAAAAAATTGCAAACATGTATGTATATATATATATGTATATATAAATATATATATGTGTGTGTGTATCTCTGTGTGACTGCCCACTCAACTGGTACAGCTAAAGGGAGCCGTGTCTTTTAGCGCCACGCCAGATGCTCTTTCCCGTTGAGTAGAAATACCTGCATTGGGTTCTCCCTTGGATGCCTGGACGAATTTATTCACGTCAGGGACGCACTTGGAGAAGTCGAACAACGCCTTGTCCCACACAAACGGCACACCTACCGAGCCATTTTGGCTATACAGCTAAAAAAAAAATATATGAACAGGGAATAATATTTGGAGAGAAAAAGAGAAAAAGAGAAAAAAATATGAAGAAGCAATAATATTTGGGAAAAAAAAATGACAAACGTAGTTGTGCTGTCATCAGCTGTCGTAAAAAAAGCTAGCTGCTTTCCCGGCTCAAGCATAACAATCTACGTGTTTTTTTTTCTCTCTCTGTTAACATTTGCAGAGTCGACGAAACCCGATGATACGAGGATATTTTGTGGGTTAAAACTTTTCATGCTGCTACACTGATCTCTTGACGTTCCCAAAATGGGACACCCGCCGCAATATGTTACATTTGTGCAGTCTGTACAAAGGGGAAAAAACGGTGTGTCCATCATGCGCAGTTTCGTGGGTTAGTAAGAGCCCAATAGTCATCAGGAATGGGCTGTATATCTGCATATACACATTCATGCACGCATGTGCGACGCGCTTGAGACATACCGGTCAGAGGTACCTTCCCGCTGGCGTCATTCGTTAGGGGAGCGCAGTTGATCGAACTGCATATAATTTCGCTGGTGTTAAATTTATCGTTATTGTCGATCAATTTTGAAAAGACCTGTACAGCGTTTCCATCTGCGGGGAGACTAGACATGGCCATTCCCGATGTGACTCCTTGAGGCGCGTTTGTGTTTGTATTGGGTGCATTTGTGCTATTGCCACTGCCCGCGGCTACGGAGGCGGAGGCAGCTCCAAGGGCGGTAGCCCCTGTTGTACTCAAGTTGCTGCTGCCATTGGGGACGTCTCCATTAGGGTTGTTAACCCCGTTCATGTTATTGGCGCCTATATTATTTCCGTTCATATTATTGGTGGCCATATTATTTCCGTTCATATTATTGGTGGCCATATTATTTCCGTTCATATTATTGGTGGCCATATTATTTCCGTTCATATTATTGGTGCCCATATTATTTCCGTTCATGTTATTAGCGCCCATATTATTCCCGTTCATGTTACTAGCGCCCATATTATTCCCGTTCATGTTGTTATTTCCGTTTATCTTGCTATTCGCATTCATGTTGTTTCCCCCATTCACATTGTTTCCTCCATTCATGTTGCTATTCGCATTCACGTTGTTTCCCCCATTCACATTGTTTCCTCCATTCATGTTGCTATTCGCATTCACGTTGTTATTACCATTGTGGTTGTGCACATTTAGGTTTCGTAAATAATGGTGGTTTGAATTTTTTTTTTTTTTATTAGTCCCCTTATCGTTTTGATAATTACCGTTCTGGATGTTGTTCGATCCGGAAGAATTTGAAGGCCGGAACGAATCATCATCTTCGTCGTCGTTCTCCTGTCCGCTTTCCTGCTCCCCTTGCTCATCCTGCTCACCCCCGTCATCTTGTTCACCTTGGTCATCCTCCTCATCAGTTCTGCGTATTCGATTTCGTATGCGCAATTGTAAAAGAGACTGGTCATTTTTTTTTCCGAACAGAGTGTTTGAGCATCCCGAGAAATGCAAATTATCGTACTTGGTTGGCTGCGCCAAGCGGTAGCTTTGGTTGGATAAAGTATGGCCCCTTTCCCTGCACTTGGTAGATACAGTTACGATGTCTTGCGTGATATGGAACATGTTTTGGAGGGCAATTATTTTGAACACGGCGAAAAGAAACCTCAGTTTCATTTTAATCGCGCGGTGGTTGCATTTTGGTCAGATCGCCTTTGCGTTGCTTTCGGAATTGTCCATTTTGCGCCGCACTTTGACTGCTCCAGTTGCGCAACATTTTGATTGCTCCAGTTGCGCAACATTTTGATTGCTCCATTTGAGCAGAATTTTTATTAATTTTCCTGCTTATTTAATTTTTTTTTTTTTTTTGTAACAGAAAAAGTCAACCCATTCGCCCGCTGGGGTGTTTGCGCCTGGTCAATGTAGCCATCTCGCATACACACCGAAGCCTTTAAAAAGTGTTTAGGATTAACAACTATGCTGCGTGGTGGCCAATTATCCTCGCGTGCGAATAAACGTGTGTACGCGTCGGTACGAATGGCTGCATGTGGACAGGTGAATGCTGACACATACAGATATTCCCATACCCACACACCAGAGGTACACAGATAGTGTTTTTACCTCCCTGTAGAATGACACTACAGGTGTGAAAAAAAGAAAAGAAAAGAAGAAACACTTCCTTTTGAAACCAACTAAATGATGTACTTCCCGTGCCCCTGGGTGCATATAAGCACAGGGTAAAAGACGGGTGAGAAAAAAGAAAAAAAAAAAAAAAAGAAAAAAAATTAATTACAACTTTGTGAATAAGATATGTGCATATTTATGTGTTCCTTTTTCTTCGCTTTAAAAATTGTAATAAACATGCAAACGGGTTGGCTGCAGTTGTCTTGTTTGCATTATTTTTCCTTTTCATCTCATCTGATTGCTTCTCCCAACAAATATCGACTCAGTGAAGGCATATTCGAGGAAGCGCATTATAACTGGAGGGAATTCCTTTCAGCGCATTTCCTTATTTGCCATCCATTTGAAAATTTTGGGAGAAATTGAGCCAAAATCATTCCCCTTCGGGGGGAGAAGTATACGACGCGAGATTTCTAACGCGTGTGAAGATGTGCTGGAACATTTTACCCGTCGACATTTAGTTATATTTGAAAAAAAATGGCATCACATTGATACATGCAAAAAAGGAGATGATGACTCCAAGTGAGGGGCGGATTCCTCTTACGGACAAAACAGCGGTGGTTGGAAGAGACTCTATATTTATGTTCAAGTATCTTTGAGGCGATATTGTGGCCCTATTTATAGTGGGGACTGTTTTGCATTAACAAGATAAAACGAAGTGTATCTTCTTTTTCTTTTTTTTTTACAAATGGGTATAGCGGTGTGTTCCAAAATGGAAGAATAAACGCACAGAATGGTGTACGCTTAAAAGGGGAATCCCCGTTTGTGCCGGTTAAAAAGGCGTTTCCATGGTACACACATGTGCATGGATATGTCTCTACACAGGTATTTTTCCCCCTCAGTTGTGTTAGCCCCTGGAGGAAGGCATTATAATGACCCATAAAAGTAACACTCTTTTTTTTTTTTTCGACTATATCCAAAGGCACAAGGATACGCCAATTCATCTAGAGGAAAACTTTCAAGTTTTTTTTTTTTTTTTTACCCTTCTCGTGTTGTATTTTTTTTTTTGTGAACGATGAAGGTAGGCAAACGGGGGTGTAAAACTTGCTGCGTTTGCGTTGCTTTTTTAAGTGATAACTTGATGATCGCTTTGAGGTGGCCTCTTTTCAAAATTTCGTTTTTTTTTTTCCTACAAAGGAACAATTTGATTGGTTGGGGCTCACCCGCAGAGTGGTACCCTTCACTCCTATGCAATTCCCGTGCATCTGTTCTGGACGCGCTCTGAAGAAACCTGATATATTGTGCGTACAGTGAAGGAAAAATAAGTAAGTGATATATACCTACGGTGGCCAGATTTGTGCCCGTTGCTTATGAGCGCACCCTAGAAGGTTTACGGACCGAGGGGGAGCCACAACGATTATTCATCTATATGCACATACGGGTGTACGCCACATATAGCACCTGCACTTATGAGTACGTGTACCCCTATATGCATTGCGCTTGGTGAAAAATAAACGCAACGGTTAATCTGAGTAGGCGCCCAGAGGGCAGAGGTGAGCAGGGGCGTAAACATATCGATGTTGTAAACGGGACGTAATACGCCTTACTCTTATATGTGCTGAACATCAATTAGGAAAAACGAAAAAAATGGGAGGCAATATCCCCCATATGGATGTATACATGTGCTGAAAAGCAAACGGAGAGGGAATCAGAAAGGCAATCAGAAAGGCAAACAGAAAGGCAAACGTGTACTGTACGCATAGGTACACGCGCAGGTGCATACTTAGCACTGCCCCTCTTAACTTTTTCCTTCCTATTCCATGGAACGCGAGAGGGGGGTGCCCCCGCCCACACATGAGTACTCTTGCGCACGTGCATGGGCGATACGTGCGTAGGTACGTACATGTGAACGCCAAAAAAAAAAGAGGACACCGTAGCATAGCATACCAAAGCATAGCACTGCCTAGTACAGGATAGCACAGCACAGGATCGGATAGAATAGCATCGCATGGCGCATTTATGTAGGCACGAGAGGGGTTGCGTTTGCAAAACAGCAAAGGGGGAGGAAGAAAAAGAAAAGAAAAAAAAGCAGGAACGTACATAAAATGGAAAAAACAAAATAAAAAAAAAATACGTCGAATTGTGCCAATTGCAAACGCATTAACCGAAAGTTTACCTACCGTCGAAGCAATACTCGAATAGAGTTATACCTACGTCAGTAAACACGCATTCAACGTGCAAATTAGCAGGGAGGATTTTAGAGCCCTCTACAAAGGAGCAGCAAAAGGAACAGCAACAGGAAGAGCAACAGGAAGAGCAAAAGGAACAGAAAAGGGAACAGAAAAGGGAAGGGAAAGCGGAAGAGTGAACAAAATCTTATTAACACTTATAAATGAATACAAACGTTCGCGCGAATAAACAGAAATACGCAACAAAGTTGATCAATTTGCTAACCGGTGATTTGTTAACGCCTGATTTGCTAACCACTAATTTGCCAACGCGCGAAATGTGTAGCTTTCGCTTCAACAGGGGAATATAAAACAAAAGCAGTCACTTCACCTCCCACGCACCCACTTTAAAAAAAAAAAAAAAAAGAAAAAAAAAAGGATACAATCATAGGTATAGGCACATATATAGGCTTGGACACACTCCTACGAGAGACCCCCCCACACCCTCCATTTTATGCGCCCGAATATAGTGTAGCTAAATGGAGAGACTGAACGGGATCGTAAAGCAGGTCGTGTCAGCAGATACCTACGTTTTGGCGGGCGCCAAAAAGGGTGAGCAGGAGGGAGAAAAGCAGGCCCATGTGCAACTGCGTAGAAGCGCCACTGTGTAGAGGCGAAACTATGCCAATTCTTTCCCTTACGCACATTTGTTGGTGTGTGGAGGTGAGGCTTGTCCCACCCATCGCCCTCGATATGGAGAAATAATGTGTGCGCGATTTATATGTATCTCCCTGATTTGCATGGCACACCCCCGTTTGTACCCTTCTCCATTTGAGCTATCTCTATACTTATCCATCTTTCCCACCCCTTCCCCCCCGATAGGCGGCGTTGCACAGGAAAGACAAGTGAGCCTGGCGTGCATCCAGTGCCCCAGGTTGTTCATGAAGAGCCAAAATGTAGAAAAGAGTGAGGAGCCATTCGCATGGGAGAGTAGAGAATTCATTCGTAAAATGATCATCGGGAAAAATGTCACCTTCGTAGTAGAATATATTTACAACAACAGAACGTATTGCAGTGTATTTTACGAGGAGCAAAACTTATCAGTGATGCTACTCCAGAGGGGTTACGCCAATCTGGTGTCAAACAAGAATGTCAAAACGAATGTGTATGCCGATTTGGAGAGTTACTACATCGAAGCGAAGGAAAAGAAAGTAGGTATTTTTGGCAGCAACATTAATAGCTATGTTAGGAATATTGTATACTCCTATAATGACAAGAATGAAAACAAGAAAATTTACGACCTGTTTTTAAACAAAAATTTGAAGTGTGTTGTTGAGCATGTGAGGGATGGATCTAACTTTCGTGTGTATGCTGAGATGGAAGGGAATGAGAAAAGGGAAACCAACACAACCGTCGTTGAGGGCACTGCATTGCAAAATGGAACCGTTGGTGAAAGCAGCAGCGGAGTGAAGGGGAAGAAGAAGAAAAAAAGCGCAGGTGGGAAAAAGAACCGAAAAAATAGTGATATCGCCAACGGATCGGGCAGTGATGTCGACCAAGTGGCTAAAGCAACAGTGGGTTACAAAACCATGTACTACTTCTCCTTCACCGTGTGCGGCATCATAGTCGATATGTTTAAAAAGGAAGTAGTGAACAATGTAGAGAACGTCAAGGAGGAGCAGTATGCCATGGAGACGAAGAAGTTTGTTGAGGCGAGATTACTAAACAGAGATATCGAAGTAGTGATAAAGCACATGGATAATAATTGCAATTTGTATGCCAATGTGTTTTATAAGCTAGGAAATATCTGCACTCTTCTGTTGAAGAATGGCTATGCGTATATTAATGAGTACACCATTAAGTATGTGGAAAATGCTATAGAGTATAAGAGGTCCTTGGATGAAGCAATACAACTGAGGAAGAAGAAGTGGGTTAACTACACGGAGAAAAAAGTGGATTACGAAAAGGAGTACCTTGCAACAGTTATTGAGGTTCTCTACGGAGATGTCATCATTGTCGATTATCATAATGAGGAGAGGAGACTCTACATGGCTTCCATCAAGTGTGAAAAGCATAGCACTGATTTGGCTGTAAATACCCTATGCTTATCCGCCAAGGATTATTTGAAGAATCAAATTACCGGGGAAGTGGTAAAAATTGTCACGGAATATGTGAGAATCCCACAGAGCAATAGTGAGGGGTACATCCCACAGTGCTCCGATGACAAGGGAAGAATGCATTTTGTCAGCGTGTACAAAATGGAGAATAAGAAGAAGAAGGAGGAGACCGCAAAAGCTGGCGTGGCTGTGCCTAGTAGTAAGTGGGGCATCGAGGGGGAGGAGAAAAAAAAAAAGAAAAAAAATGCAAAGAAGGGGGGACCAATTAACAGCGGCGACCCGACTGGTTTGGGAGTGAAGAAAAGCGCCAAGATGAACGGGAACGCGGCGGCTCACCTGCGCGAGGAAGACGGAGATGAGGAAGATCACACGATGATCAGCATGAACGAACAACTCGTGGCCAGGGGATTAGCAAAAGTGATGAATCACAGACAGGAAGACGAAAGGGCGAGCAACTATTTCAGACTTCAAGAATTAGAAAAAGAAGCACAGGAGAAAAAGGTGGGAAGATTTAACCCACACATCGATATTATCAAAATCAATAATATAAGTGGAAGCGAAAACTCTTTGCGAGCCAGATCATTTGAGAATGTCCTTAACAAGTATAACAATCTAAACGCCAGTGTGGATTATATTTACGGAGCAAACAAATTCAAGCTGCACATCCCTTCGCAGAATCTGTTAATAAATTTTATCCTACTAGGTATCTCTGTTCAGAAAATTAACTTGAAAGAAATTGGCACCATCAGCACGTCAGCTAGCCAAATGAGGAGAGTCAACGGGGCACTAGCAGGAGGAGAACATTATGACGGGGAAGATGCTCACAATTTACTGAATGGAGATGGCAACTCCAACAGGAAAGAAAAACTCGAGCTGAAGGAAATAGCCATCCAGGCTTACAGATACACCAGAAAAATGCTAATGCAGAGAAATGTGCAAATAACTATCTTAACGTGCGACAAGGGAGGCAATTTTATAGGTATTCTACGCCATCAGAATAAAGATTTCGGGGTGCACTTACTCAGCTTGGGCTATGGAACGCTGAACGAAATCGGATTAAGTAACACCAATGAAAGGAACAATTACGTCAAAGCGGTTGAGGAAGCAAAGAAGGAAAAGAGAAACATCTGGGCTATTCAAAAAATCGATGCAAATGAAGACGACACGGATAATGTTATGCTCAATGGACAAAAAAACGTGTCCCAATTCGACAACATCTATTATTGCTCCTACGTTGAAGATATCAACAATATTTCCATTCAGTTGAAAAGCAAACAGGACCAGTTAAAAAAATTACAAGATGAGCTAAACAAACCAGCCAACTTAGAGTCATCATCACAGTATGTCCTCTCCGAAATTAAAAAAAACACCCTAGTGATTGCCAAATATACGGATAAGTGTTACTACCGGGCTGTTATCCTGCAAGTGAATAAAGCGAAGAAGAAAGCCCTCGTTAAGTACATCGATTTTGGAAATGAGGATGAGCTCAATTTTGAAGATATCCGAAAGTTGAGTGACGGGTTGAACTTAAAAATGTATCCTCCATTCAGCATAAGGGTGTCCCTAGCTGGGGTTAAAATCCCCGTCGAAAATAAAGCGGATTTGATTATCTATGTGAAGAAATTTTTATTGGATAAATTTCTCTACGTTAAGTTTGAAAAAAAGGAAAAGAACAGCGCGTGTTATCACGTCGTTTTTTACGACTACGAGCAGTTCACCACGAACAAGAATGTCAAGAGTGTCAATGAGGACATCGTCTCCAGCGGTATCTGCTACGTGGATAACCGAAGTGACACCAAGATCTTTGAGAAGCTCAAGAAGGAAGAGGTGGTGGCGAAGAAAGCCAAGCTTGTCATATGGGCCTACGGAGATATCGACTACGACGATGAGAGTTGAGTTGCCGCGTGGGGGGGGCCGCACGCGTAGAAGGATACGCTACTTGGAGGCCATACACACGAAGCAGACCACGTTAGTTAGAGGCCATACACACGAAGCAGACCACGTTAGTTAGAGGCCATACACCTCCAGGAGACCACCCAACTAGCCGATTGATTGCTCCACATGCTTATACGTTTCTCGCGAGATGCCGGAGAGACTCCAGAGGCAGCTCCCACGAACGGAATCTTTTTCGAAAATGAAAAATGAAGGGTAGGCCTTTTGCCTCTCCCTCTTTTCATTCAACAATTTTTTTTTTTTTTTTTTTAAAACGCACGTTATTCATTTTTTCAAAACAGATCATTCATCGCATGCGCGTGATGATATCAATTCTTTAATTATGTTCTTTAGGTAAGGGGGAATCCAGAATGGGTGGAAGGAAAAGGTGCGGCGGTACGCGGCACAACAGCGTAGGGGCAGCGTTATAGCATGATTGAAACGTTGTGGAATGTGTGTGGAAGGTGCGTAGAATGTGTGTGCAAATTGTGTGCACGCTTCGTGGAAGTTGCGTGGACGGCCGCCCTCCCGCCGAAGTCACTTTTTGCGGCGCTTCTTCAACCCCTGGAGCTTGGAGGAGCCGGCTGGGTTGTTCTTGGGCTCCTCCACGACGACCACCTTCGGTTTGGAGGGGGCCTCCGCCATCTTCTGCTTCTTCTTCTTGGACTTCTTAAACCCGGTCTTCTCATGCTTCGGAAGCCACTTCTCTGGGTCGTAACCAGCGTGGTTACCCATCCCGTCCTTTTTATTCTTTGTCTTCTTCGATCGCTTTCGTTTTTTTTTGTTCCTATCGATGGGGACTGTGCAGGGGGAATCGCTATGGACGTTTCCACCACCAGGGGTAGTAGTAGCACCCGTGGAGGAGAAGCCCAGAGTGAAGTTTTTATTCTCCAGATCCTCTACATCGATAAGGTAGGTCTCGGTGAGAACGGCCTTCTTCAATTTATCTTCATATTTATGTGTAAGTTCCATATTGATATACGTATATATATAAGTGAAGCAAGAGAAAAAGTGAAAATCGTTTTTGACATGCTTAGTCAAATGATCGAAGAGGTCCGTGAGCAGCTCTTCCTTCCCATGTTGTAGTAAATATTTGCTTACTAGAAAAACTGTCTCGTAATTAACGATTTTTAAATCTGTCCTGATAGCTTGTTTGTATTTGTTGAAGAGGTCAATCACTAGGGGGAGGTTACGCGGTGTGGCGATACCATCACCGTGGGCACCCTGATCGTCGCCACCCTTGGCAGAACCGCTAGGGACGCTGGGGAGGGAGGCATTATTCTTCCCCATCAGGGGAACCGACTCCCCTACATAATGAGCACATATATAAATATAAAACAAGTTGGAGAAAAAAGTACGGTAGTGATGGGCGTCCATCTTAAAAACGTATTCATACTTCCAATACATTTTTACTATCTCTGTGAAGCTTTTTTTCTCATAGCATAAAGATAAGTAGGCGTTGAGAAACTTGATCTTGTTCTGATGAGAGTACATGAGATGGATGTTCTTTAAGAGGTGGTGCTTACATTTGATGTGTGCATTTTCGCTTTTTAAAAAAAGAGCTATTAGCTTATCTAGCAGAATCGAATTTCCAAAGCGTGTTGTAAAACTTCTCAACTTAGATTTGAATTCATCCTTCTGGTCGTTCTTCAGGCTGTATACGCACTCATTGAAGAGAGCTATGGATTGCATAAATTGGCTCGCACCCTTGTGGGGGTCACATCTGCTCATTCGTAGGTGGCTTTTAATTTTGTTTAGTTTGTCCTGGCTGAGGGAGAAGGTGGGGGGCGATCCGGATGGAGCATATCCAGATGGGGATTTTCCCGATGGGGGAGGCCCCGACGACCCGAGTGCGCTCTTCCCTCTCGGCTTCACATGGCACACACTTTGACTTTCACAGTTATGCCTCAGTGCGAGGTAGTTGTTGTAGGCCACCAGAGGGATGAGTCTGCCACTACTTGCGGCGTCTCCCTTTTGGTCCTTTTCCGGGTAGCTTTCCAAGACGCTTTCATATATCGCTATGGCGTCCTTCAGGCGGTTTGACTTCGAGTATACGTAAGCCCTCTGTAACTGGACGAGCGTCCGTTTGTTCGTTAGTACATCCTCTCGAAGGAGAGAAACTCTGGCACTATCAGCACTTGAGCGTTTTCCTGTCTCTTCTGTGTGGCCCCGTGGGTTATCCTCTTCATCATCCGCACGGTCATCCGTGTTGTTAGCCCTTTCTTGGTCCCGTTCTTCCACCCCTTCCGCGATGCCAGAATCAGAAGAGCTTCCCCCCACAAAGGTGCTCCTACAGATGGCATCTGCCAAATCGAGAAATTTTACCGCTTCAGTGTAATTTTTCTCAACTATAAAAAAAGTGGCATAGTTAAATATCTGCTCAAAACTATCCCTTTCTTCTTCAAATTTAAAACCATCCGTGTTTGTTACGATTTGATTTTTCACCTCTTCGATGTCTTTCTGTTTCGCTTTATCAGAACTGACTCTCGAGTTAACACTTCGCAAAAAATTATACTCATATAAAAGTCTGAAGTAAAGGGAGAAGTACCCACTGTTGATATTAATCGAGGCCGCCACTGCCTGCTTGGCATTTTGGCACTCTACCAAATTTTCGTACCAAGCAATAGACGCTTCGAAATGGTGTAGTCTGAAATTTACCTCTGCCAGGAGTACATCCATAAACTGGGGCACATTCTCTTCCTTCTCAGCTACGTACTTCAAACATCCGTTCAGTTTTTTTAGCTTCTTCAATTTGTACATACAATAGAACAGCTCGAATAGAACGTTTTTCCTCTTAATGCATGCATAGTTTCCTTGGAAGAGGTCCTTAAATGTGATTCTCCTCTTTTTACCGACCGTGGACGCACCGATACCACCCTGTGCAACGTTCTTCGATTCATCGCCTCCCACCAACATGTGCATAATTTCGTGAAACAGCCTGGTAAACTCCCCCCTCTCAATGAGGCAGTAGTACCTAGCCCTCAGCGCGTACTCATCGCACTGCTCACTGGAGTAAATCTTCTTCGTTAAATTAAGCACATGTTCATATTTCTTCGATTCAAAATGGGATTTTATTTCGTCCAACGGGAAGATTTCCGACGCGTCCGCTTGGGCATTGCTCATGTTGGAGAGGGTATGTCAAAGGATGGATGCAACATTACCTCTTCTGTACACTTGTGCGTCGTGTAAGACGGGACATTCTCTCCCTTTAAGTCTGCTTCGATTTACTCCGTTTCTGTATGTTCGATTGGTCCATTCAGGAGTGTAACTTTTTTGCGAAGGAACTTTTCTGTGTCCCTTTAAGCTAAAACGTACAAAAAAAAAAAACAACAGCTCAAAATTGTCAAACGGAGGATGAGAAAGGAAGGGGGTAGTAACGTATTAGGTCCTTTTGAGAAGTTAAGAAAAAGAGAAAAGGTACTATAAGACGTTTTCTCAACTCCACACGGTTGGAGTTTAACCTAGAATGACGAATCTTTATATTTACCAGGTGATGAAACAAAGAAAAAAAAAGAGGAACGAAAAAGAAATGGCCTATTTTTTGTAACCCCAGATGGGGAGAAGCTAATTTTATTCTTTTCAAAAATGAGCAGAGTTATCATACGTTGCAAAGGGGCGTGTAGATTTTAACGTAAAACACCCGCATAGGGGAGGGAAGGGGGGTTGGCTCGCCTGAGTACCCTCTTCACATCACATGAGCTGTATGGAAAGGAAAGAAAGATACAAAGGTGTTAAAAAAAAAAAATGGGGGAAAAAAAAACATAAATTAGGTCTCACAAGGAATACAGAACGGGGAGGCCGCCCTTCACATCGATATATGGCTCACCGCGCAGGATTAGTGTTTTATTTAAAAATTGCCTCAAATTTTTTTTTGGCGAAAGATCGCACAACTGAGGGCAGAGTAAACGTACGGCATAAAACGACCCCAGCGTGAAGCTTCAATGTTTTCCTTTAGCATGTTGTGAAATTGTTACATCCTTTTTTTTTTAAGCCTCCTAGGCATTTGGCACCTTCGGCATGCGCGACGTGCAACGGAGAAATAAGCTTGTACACGTTCATATGTAATATATGTAAGGATGGAGCCGCAAAATGACGCATAGGGAGTGCGTTCCCAGGGGTAGAAGCCGGCGAACGGCGAAGGAACAAGTGTAGAAAGGCACAAACTCATTTTATGCCCCTCTCCCTCTTTAAATGCGCGGGGAAGGCCATTTCGATGAAAATTAACATGGCAACTTTTTCCAAGGCAGGCTAGCCCGATTTGTTTATCCGTTTATCGGTTTATTTATTTATGTATGTATCTATTTATGTATTTGTTTGTTCCTTTTCCTGTTTGTTTATTTATTCATTTTTTTTTTTAATATTTTTAAAACGTCTTTGGGGGCCCACGTTATGATGTACTTTTATATCACCCCTATAAAAAGAAAAAATCAAAGAGGACAACTGCACTGCTGTTCTTTTTTCGCCCGCGTTATTCTCGGATGGGTGGAAAGATATCCTCCCCTCGTGTGTGTACATGCACATTTATCACCCCTACGCGCCTCTTCGCTTTTAAGGCAGTCGTATGTTAACCAAGGTGCAGAAAAAATGCCTATCCTATCGGGGGAGAAGGGAAAGGGGGTCCGCTATCCATTTGGTCACATAGGTATCTGTTTATTTATAGGTTCACTTATGGGCCCACTTATCGGATCACTTATCGGCCCACTTATCGGCTCATTTATCGGCCCACTTATCGGCCTATTTATCGGCTTATTTGTTTGCCCCTTGTGCGGCGCAGACGCAGCATCCCCCGCACGGCCTCCGCATAAGGCGCAACTACTTGTGTGTCTACTAAAATGTTATACTTTTTTCTTTTTTTAGAATTTAAAAAATAAATATTTCATATGTTTAAAGGATTAGGGGAAAGGGAGAAGGAAATGGGGAAAAAGAAAAAAAATTAAAAAAAAGGGGATAATAATAATGTTTAAAAAAAAAAAAAAAACAACTACAACTTAGAATGCAGAGATAAAAAAAAAAAGAAGAGGGAAAAGGAAAAAAGAAAAAGAAAAAAGAAAAGGAAAAAACTATATCTTGAATCACATAATATTTTAGGTATTTCTAATTTCTTTTTTTTTTTTTCCTCTTAAAATTATAATCCAATGTTAAGAAATACATACACACTTGCACACGTGTATGCACATACGCGTATACACACATATCAGTATATATGTAACTATATCCTCATGATTATCCACATGACTATCCGCATACATATCAGCATATGTATGCATTTATATACGTCTATATACGCACCTATGTACATACTATACGGACATGGGCCTTCGCCTAGATTCGCACGCCGGTGTGCGTACACAACACTGCATTGTAAATATCGACCATTTCGTACAGGGGTATGGGGGCACACACACATATTCCTGCACCTGCATGTACGTGCGAATATGTGTGTGTCTCTGTGTGCAGAAACAGATTTGTCTATATGCGCGCCTTTACATGCCTGTATGTGTGTCTGTATGTGCGCCTGTATGTGCACGTAGATGTATAGGCCTATACGTAGGTACATACGTGTGGACACCCTTCTGTAGGGGCAGGGGGGCCTGCTCACGCATATTCACATGCGCCTAACGTATTCTTTAAAAAAGGTAGAAAAAATGGCAAAAAAAAAAAAAAAAAAAAAAGATGAGAAGTGCGAATACGTGTGGGAGCACACGTCCGGGCACATAATACACGTACAAGGGGCGCGAAACCACCAACACACATAGGCACACAACACAACAGGGCAGGAAAAGGCAGGCCAGGACAGCACAGGACGGGACATCCACCCACCAGCACACGTAGGAACACAGCACACCCACGCGCGCATGTACCTACGCACAAGCTATACACATTAAATCACATAAAGATGCTTTTACATTAATATGTACAATTAAACATATGAGAAGGTAGCAGAGATAAATTGGGCTCTAATAGGGTTCGTACAAATTTAAATCGAGAGGAGGGGTTTATTAATAACAATAGAGAGTACAGTGCGCGCGTGTGGGGGGTACCAACATGTAGAATGTGTGTGGTAGCGCGACCATGTGACTAACTCGTGCATGTGCTAAGGCGCAGGGATTCGTCTTCGGGCGCGCGGGAGCGCACGTGTGCAGGCGGGAAGGCCGACCGGCACGCACGCACGGTTGTACGCATGGCTATAAGGGCTGTAACGGCTGTAAAAGCTGTAATCGCGAATATAGAAAAACATGCACACACATATTGTGCGCACATTTGGGAGGATGTAACTTTTTCAGGCTAACAGCGCACAAGAACATTAAGAAAACAACGCGAGGTTCTTTTTTACCACACTTTATGTCGCGAAAGGGGAAAAAAATAGCACACATAGGTGCATACATACGTGCATACATAGGTGCATATATACAAGCATACATACATTCCTACATACATGCCTACATATATACGTAATCACATTTTATCATATATCTGCACATGGCTAAATCTTCACGTAAGCATTAAAGTTGGCTACTTAATTTCTCCCAAAATGGACGCTGAAAAATTGCTAGTTTTGCTTCACTCGGCCTTCCTGATCCGCCGTCTGGTCGAAGCGGTTTTTATTTTCTAACATTTTTTTTTTGTCCTTCTCCGATGCGTAGACGCAGGTCCAGTCAAACAGGAAGTCATACGAGAATCCCTCTCTGCGGTGCATACGTGGGGGAGGAGGTGGGAAATGGGTGAAAACGTGGAGCCACACGAATGGGTCACACATAGAAATGCTCAAAGGGAGTGTTCTACCAATATACACGGGTGCTCGCCCAAGAGCAAACATCATTCGCGCGGGGCATAATGATCGGCCTCGCTTAGTACACCCCCAAGTTGGTACAAAATTGCCATAATTTCTTCTCTATCTCCACGGCACCTTTTCTCTGCCGCATACTTCCTCGCGGTACTCACCTTATGAACAAATCCTTCAGGAGTCTCCTCAGGTAGGTATAATCGGGTCTATCTTCAAATCGTAAAGATCGACAGTAATTTAAATAGGTTACAAATTCGACTGCGGAGGGAAGTAGAAGAGGGGGGGGGATGAAAAAATGAGGCGGGAACACATGTGCATATCTGCGCGTATAATACGCTCCGTTGGATTGAAGCAAAGGTGGGGGAAGGGCGGGGGAGTCATCACATATGTTTCTCCTCAACACAGTGATGTCTCTCCATCGATAAAGCGTACACTTGGCGCATATCTCAATGGCTTATCATTTTGTCCTGCCCGCCACGAAAAAAAAAACACATTCCCTTATCAGGCATAAAAATAAGGGGAGCGTAAAAAAAGGAACGCATAAAAAATACTCCGCTCGCCTCTTCCTTACAGCTTGAATTTCTACACAAAACTTCTACAGAGGTGGATATTTTCTTTTCCATAATTTTATCGTATTTATCCTTCTTGGAAATAGCCTTCAGGCCTTGCCATGGTAAACTGCCTCGCAGGAAATACATGAGGACATAACCCAGGGCTTCTATATCGTCCCTTCGGGATTGCTCGATGCCTAGCGGGGGAGGAAAAAATAAAAAAAAAAATAAAATGAGTAAACTATGTAGAGGAACAATTTGACGAACATGGCACTCTTGCGGAATGTTGGTACAATTTTGCTGTTTCTTAACCACCGGCGTCGCTAACGCACGGAGGAAGGGCTCACCTAAATGTGTGTTTATACTGGCATATCTTGCCGTCCCCGTCAAATTTTTTCCCTCCTTGTAAGGAATGTGTGTATGCGATCTTGAATCTCTATACTTTTTCGCAAGTCCAAAATCGATGATATGAATTAGGGTAACTTTTTTTCCTCTTCCTGAAAAAGGGGGGATATACATAGCGCAAGTATATACTTGTACGAAGAAGTTATCATGCACAAATGTAGCTTAGGCGGGAAGACTGCACGTTGCCCAAATCGAACTGGGGTAATTACCACCGGACTTCCACTCTTCGCCTGACTTACCTATCAAAAAATTATCCGGTTTGATATCTCTGTGTATGAAATTTTTGGAGTGAACGTATTCAATTCGGTTTAACTGTGGGAGGGGGGGGGAATTTTAAAAAAATGAAAGAATATGAGCAAATATGAGCAAATATGAGTAAATATATGTAGATATGAGTAAACATTTTATTTCATATGTTCAGCCCGATCAGGAGATGACTGCACACATATGTGCACTGCATCCTTATTTATTTTTTTTTTTTAAGCTGATGCGATTTGTCTAACCATTTGATCGGCTGTCATGAGGACAGTCTTTAAAGAAAATTTTCTGTTACAAAGGGTGAACAAATCTTCTAGAGAAGGCCCCAATAGGTCGAGAACCATTATGGTGAAGTCCCCTTCTATGCCATACCAATACACTTTGGGAACTCCGACTAACAGGGGGGGAAAGGACAAACCGGGGAAATGGTGTAAGGGAAATGTATCGAAATGGAGACGTGGAGTAAACGCATCTTTAATTTGTTCTCTTTAATCGGGGTGTGTATTAATGCACAGTCACGTAAGCACGCGCATTCCTCTATATATCGGCGAGGAGCCTTTCTGCGCATAAGGCAATATTTTAATGTTGTCAGAAAAGCTCAAAGTGAACGTACTTCCTCCTCCCAATATTTTGTACAACTTGGATTCGTACAGCAGCTGGGGGTGCTTCGATCTGGTTGATTCCTGCAAGGGGAAGGGGAGGTAGAACAAATATTCACCGTTCTGACAAGGACACGTACAACACAGATGTAGACAAGAACAAAGCGAAGATTTATCCTTCCACGAAGACTTCCTCCACTCGGGATCATTTCACAAGAATAACTCTAACGTGAAATACAATTTGCCAGTTATTGCACTTACTAATTTTACGGCGTACTCTTCCATTGTTACAATATCTTTGGCGACATAAATGTCACCGAAAGAGCCGCTCCCTAATTTTTTTCCTAAGGCATATTTATTCGCTACTCTTATTTCCATGATTTCTTTGTTGTGTTATAGCTGCAGGTGTGGGGAAGGGTGAAAAAGGGACGGCATTATTATGGGCGTGGGCACGAATGGGAGCACACTTGTACGCAGCAAATGTGCACATGGTTGCGCGTATGGATGTGGCGTGTGCGTGTGTAACGGGTAACCGGCTGGAGCACTCATAACTGGGCATGTAAATGTGCAAGCGGGCATATTCATTCTTCCATTCGTTCATCTGCTAATCCGTCCGCGAAGCCACCCGCCGACACATCCACCCATACACGCGCGAACGAAGGCGCGTTCGAAAGGTCACACGTGTAAAGAGTAGTACTCCTTATCCAAACAAAGGAAGAGACTCTTCATACGCGAAAAAGCGGCCACGCTTGGGCATGCAGCAAGAAAAGAACATGAATGCAATTCTTATATATTCAATTTTTTCCCTCAACACAATTGTCTAACGTACATCATTGG